>NW_027069710.1:513090-585696 GCF_002906115.3 Quercus suber
TCAAACCTAAAATCACTATTCTGAGAGTTTTCACGTTACAAAAGATTATACACATTGATAGTTTCCCATAAAGCTCTATCCGCTCAAAAACATGGTCAACCAAATGTCTTCCCTATGAATTAAGCCACCAAACAACTAAATGAGCTCCACTTATATGCATGATGGCAAAGCAAATACAGTTTACATAACAGCACAATCAAATCTCCTCTAGTTGATGCTAGTCATTGCATAAGTGGTGTTGAAAACTTTAAAATAAGGGCTATACTGACTGTTAAATATAAATTGGCAATAAGACACCTTCTCAAGCCATCAGAAACTTTCAGGCAGATTACCTGGAGCATAGACCAAGTAAAGACTAGTGCAGCAGGCAAAAGTAAAACTAAGTCTATTTTTTTTTTTTTTTTATATATTTAAAATCAATTTCAATATTTAAAGATCCATGAGTACTTAGAAATCTGGTTATAATATCATCAACTAAACCCAAAAAATTAACTCCACCCGTGATTCCTTTGATCCATCAAAACTACTCTACGATACCATCAAAAGGAAATTTAAGAAGTAAAAATTAATATTTTTGAACGACCTTATATTTCTTTTCTTTCTTCTTTTTTTTTTTTTTCTTTTAGGTACCACCCTGCAAAAGTTGTCACATTTTCAAAGCCCTAAAATGTTTGAAAGGTTTAAAAGGATGCAATCGGTTTTGTAAAACAAAACCATGCAAAAACTAGGGTTAAGCATGAAACACATTAAATATCATATATAAAAATCTCCTAATCCTCCACCATCCACTTAACTTGATGAAAAGTGAAAAAAAAAAAAAATCACAGAATTTATATTAAACTTTAGTTCACCGCAGTACCAAACACCTAATACAGGTCAACACAAGCTTTGCTAATAACATTATGACACTAATTTTGAAGTCCTCCATCCACCATGCTAACGTATAGTTGCATAAAGTGGTTGACAGCTATTTCAAGAGTTCAACAAGCATTTTTTTTTTCCTTGATAGGTAAGAGTTCAACAAGAATTTTAACTTCCACTTAAAAAGATTCATTTACATTTAACCTAGTTCCATTGTAAAAACAAGGCCAAAATACACCATTGGTCCTAAACTTTAGCTCATGAGGATATTAATCCACGAAGTTTAAAGTGATCGCTAGTAATTCCTAAAAAATTTAAAGTGATTGATTTTAGTTCCTAAAGTTCGCTATTACTTCCACAAAAAACTTAGTGATCAGTTTTAGTCCTTGAGGTTTAAAGTGACTGCTATCAATCCCTAAAAAACGTAAAGTGTTTTAGTCCCTGAAGTTTAATGTGATTGCTATTAATCCCTAAAGTGATTGGTTTTAGTCCCTCAAATTTAAAGTTTAAAGTGATCGCTATTAATTCCTAAAAAAAACTTAAAGTGATCACTATTTATCCCTAAAAAGGACTCGAAGTGATCAGTTTTAGTCCCTAATAAACTTAAATCAATCAATTTTAGTCCCTAACAAACTTAAAGTGATTGCTTTTAGTTCCTCTGAAGTGATGTCATGTCCACATATAGTTTGGCCCCACCATCTAAACCACGGGGACCAGATATGCATGTAAATTGTAGGGTTCTAGTGGTCTTGAAGTAGGCTCCATAAAAAATGCAACTTAATTCTTGTGGTAAATCAAGCACATCCATTGCAAATTAAATTTTCAACAATTGTATCAAGAGAGGATGGGAAAGTAATAGATCAATAACAAAGAAATCAAGCACATATGGCAAGTAAATAACACCATTATTGACATGAAACCCTCCAAATAACTGCCAAAAATCAGTAATCATGAAATGGAAAGATACCGTCCAATTGCGGGTCTTGGCCAATCGCCGGGAAAGCGCATGAATGCAGTAAGCAACATCGGCACGGGGCCGAATCGTTGTCGTGGCACTCAGAATCTCTACAAACAACAAATATATATAAACAAGAAAGAATTGATAAAACGTGAAAAAGATCAGTAGAAACTAATAACAAGTTAGTGAATTACTTCGAAGATGTCTTTCTTTGGGCGGACCCTCGACGTGGTTGGTAGCTTTCACTATGGCCACATCCAATTCCTAAACAAAACAGCAACCACAATTTTTACTATCAATCGAATCGAATCGAATCGATCAAAGTTTGCTCTTATAAAAAAAAAAAAAAGAGTGTAAGGCTTGTTTGTTATTGTTCTAGAGAGAGAGAGAGAGAGAGAAGAAATCAAACCGCGTAGTCGCTGTTGACATGGGCGAGGCCGACTTTGGTGCTGTCTTTGAGGGCGCCATAGGCTTTTCTCCAAGTCTGTAGCGTCCCCATTTTTAACGCTCACTCAGATCTCTCTCTCCCTCTCAAAACCAAAAACCAAAAAAAAAAAAAAAATTGTTGTTGAGAAAGGGATTACGTGGTTTCCACACCTTGTTTCTCTCTCTTTCTCTGGGATCCGTTGAGCGAAAGAGAGATAGAGAGAGAAATCGATCAAAATGACAGGCTGCAATGAAAGAATGAAAGAAAGAAAGAAGAGAGAGAAATTGTTTTTTTTTTTTTTCTTTCTCTTTTTATTATTATTATTATTATTATTTTTTTTTTGTGACTTGTGATGAGAGAGAAAGCCCTTCCGACCATGTTGGCTTTTTCTTTTTTTTGGAGTTTTCTTTTATTTTATTATAATAATTATTTTATTTTATTTAATTATTTAAAAACAGAATTTGGGATTTTTTGTGTGTATATTTTAATTGAAAAACTTATAGTCACGTAGAAGATTTCGTGTGAAAGTAATTATGTGTTTCTTCACATAAATAGATAGCAATTTTTGAATTTTTTTTTTTTAACCAATTGTAGATAATCCAAATTCATGAAAGGAAAGGGAATTAGTTTAAAATAGATAAGAGTAAAAGGTAGGATAAAAAATATCCTATTCATTGGCAACACAAAAGGACTAAATTTGTAAACTTAATATACATATATGTCTCTCTCATCTACCAAATCTGGTATATTTGATCCAATCAACCCAAAATAATATCTTTTATTATTATCTATTAAATTACGCAAATGCATTGTCATTTACGCAAAACCTTTCCTTAATGTGAAATTGACCATCCTTATATCAACCAGGAAGCAATGTTCCATCAAAAAAAAGAAAAAAGAAAAAAAAAATGGAGGAAGCAATGTTTTTGGCTTACAACAAAGCGCCTGACTCTAACTCTAAGCTATGTTTAGAATCCAATTAATAGTATTAAGGGATTGGCACTGAAAACCTTTCTAGTTATGTCAACAGCACTGATAAGGACATAGTTAACAAACTCATCAATTATGTGAAATTTGAAATTTGGGGTTATATATTATCTCGCCAAAACTAAAAGGTAAAAAAGAAGATAAATGTTGTTACACACAAACTAATCCACACAGTTTTGCACACACGCCCCAAAACAACAGAACTGTAATTAAAGTGGAAAATTTTGAGCATAAAACGTTTGGATTAGTTGTTTAGCTCAAACATATAAAATGGCATGAGGCCCTACATGTCATGACTCATGACTCATGTGTTTAGTAGTTGTGCCATGTGTTAGAGCAACAAAGGAATATTTTATGAGGTCGACTTTTTCTAGAGACTGATATAATATAGCCTAGCGGTGTTTAATTTGGAACCTTTACAGAAACAGAACTCAAAGAAATGGAGTATTAAAAATTTCTAGATTGGACCTAATTCCTTACCACCCAAAACAAGTTTAAGAGTAGTTCTAAATTGGGTTTCAAAGGATTTAATTTGTCTGGTTAATTATAGAATGAATTAATCAAGAAGTAATGCAAAAGATTAAAAAGGGGTTTCTAGTTAGCTAAATCAGCATTGTTGGATCTCTCAATTAGAATAGTTCGGACTTAATAATGTAAACATCAAGCTTTGAAGGAGAACAGCTAAAAACAAAGAATTTCCTTATAGCCCTAGAAATCATTACCACCTGGAAAGTGGTTCAAGAGGTTAAAGAAAGGTATCTTCAAAAGTGTGGACTTTAACAATGCCAGGAAATGATTTTCAATTCCATTGAAAAAGTTGTCACAAGATAAAGGGTGAGTAAAGGAATATAAAATAGTTGTACAGATATGAATTTACACAAAGCCCTGTGTCCAAAATGATTATAAATGTTTGCTTAAGAAGGAGGAGAGTGAAGAGAGTGAAATGATAACTCATATTAAAAACTCTACCCAATTATTGGTTGTGTTAGAAACATTGACACCAGATCATGCAGTGGATGGAGGGATAATTCATAATTGAGTCCAAGAATTCTTTTTATTTTTGTTAGGTGGGTAGGTATTGTCACTATAGATGAGTACTTTTCCTTTTAGTTCTATCAGGGAATAAAATGATTCAAACCTATCTCGTGAAAATTGCCTGAAGTGACAACTGCAATGCTCTGTTTCAAGATGTGAAGCTATAGCTGTTTCTTGTTTCAGAAGCTGTGGTCCTATTAGCTGTTTTTATTTATTTATTTAAAGATATAACTATAATATGCTGCAAATCCTGTAGCTCAATCCTTTTCCCTAGATCCTAATGCACAAAGGTATATAAAAAATATATATAAAAATTTTCACAAATTTGAGTTATGTCTCTATCGGGGCGTTAGGTTACAACTGTATCATGGTCGTATCCCAAACATATTGGCATTAAAAAAAAACGCATGAGTATCCTAGAAATATGGATACATATCAAGAAAGATTACGTCAGCAAAAACTGAATTATCCACGTATATATATATATATTAATAGTCAAAGTTTAGAGAAAATCTAATTAGATTTTACAATTGAAATCTAATTTTGTGTCATGTGTCCTAAATTATTTATTTTTAAAGAGTTTTATATCTTAATTTTAGAATCAAACGTGAGACTACATCATAAATATTCATTCAAGTAAGTTATTAAGTACAAAAACTAAAGAGTCCATAATTAATGAATCATAAAAAGAGAAGAAGAAAAAAGTGCTTCACAATATCAAAAATTAAGAATTAATAAAAAAAAATATAAACAATTTACATTTTCTACCTAATAATATTCTTGCAATATTTTTTTAAAGAATTAACAAAATATAAGAATGACTATATATCAATAGTATTAAAATTATATATGTAGAAATTATACTATGCAATCTTAATGTATATATTTTAATTATATTCATGCAAATAAATGGAATTACAAGTTATTATTACTAAGATCACACTGAGTGCAGCTTTGCCTATCATGTATGGAATGGAAGGTTCACATATAAATCATAGCCTGTTACGGTTTCAAAAAAAAAAAAAAAAAAAAATCATATCCTGTTACATTGATTTAAACCTAACTCAAGTCAAGACAGCCTTCATTTGTTTCCACACTTTTTCTTTTTCTTTTTTTGGACAGTGTTTTCTCAACTTTTATGGTGCGCTCCGAATAAGAAAAGCATTGCACATGCGTATATTTGCTTTCGTGTTTCAGCATTGTGCATTCACCCAATGCCAAATTGGCATCTGTTTTTTGTGATGATTCTGGCATTCTGCCTTATAATTTAAAACCCGGCACACTCATCTTCTTCATCACTTATTTATTGAAGAAAAAAAAAACCAACAACAACAACAATTCGTACAATTTATCTGCCTGCATACACTACCTTACACATAGGACAAGCTTTAAGGCCAATATTAACCACCCACTATCAATGGGAAACATTGGAAAGGAATTATATATACAAAATTGATTTTATTCTCTTTGGAAGGTTTTTTAATGACGGATCTACCAACATATAATAAGAATAAAATTTGGAACATTTGTGGCCTTAGGCGGTGCTCTCATGTAGCAATTGTTACTCTTTTTTGTCTTTTGCATACAATACTGCACACATTGTCATTTCTACATCTAATTTCACAATTTATTAACTTGTGTAATTGTGAGTGGTCGACAAAAAATGTCGGTTGCACAAGTCATTAGTAGGCAAAAAATGTTGACCACTCATAATCACACAATGGCACAAACAACCATGGTGCAAATCTAGGTGGTAACAGCAAATATTCAAGCAAGTTGTGAAATTGAGTATACGGCTGAGTGTGTCTCTAGAATGATTTCTTTTGCCTATGTTAGCACCACTAATTATGTATTTTTTTTAATATGCTTTGAGAAGATTCTCCATCTAGAACTCTTACAAAGAATTAGTTTGACTGAAAAAAGTTGACCATGAAATTTTCAATTAGGTCGTCTGCCCACCAAGAAAATATAATACATCATCAATCAACTAGTACTAATCAAATCAATCTTCTCCACAAAAAAGAAAAAAGAAAAAGAAAAAGTAGTACTAAACAAGGTCAAAGAGAGGCGTATCGGTGTATGTATGTTTATAATGTTCAAACATGTGACTGGTTGGGTAGACAATAGACATACAGCCTGGGGATTGGTTGGTTCAATTGGCTTCTACCACTCGCTGTTATACACGCACGCGTATTACACTTAAGCCACCCTAAATAAGTTGATTAAAATTAGGTACACGTGTGGTACGATTACGAATTGAAGTAACTAGAATGCAAGCATGCCCATAATCTATATTGCACTAAGATCAGCCCAAACTATATTACTAATTAAAATAGACACATGTGGTAAGAATTGAATAGACTAGACTCAGAAATTGATTTTCTTTTTTCAAACAATAATTGTAGGTATAGGATTTGAATTGACATTTCCATGTCCAATAATATCATTAAACTAATGAACTACAAGATTCTTTATTTTTATTTTTTCAGCAAGATTAAAAATCCCCCAAACCCACCTCCTGAGCTCAAACTTACAAGCTTATGAAAAGATTGTTAAAATCAGGATTCTACGAATGATCATGGGAGGTAGGTGCAATTGTAATTTGTAGGGTTGAATCGTAGATTATAAGATTCTATCTATTTTTTTATTTAAAGCAAAAAATACATTGGTAGTAATTTTGTATGTTAAATAATCACATAAATTATGATTTCGCCCATAAAATAATAATAAATAAATAAAACAATTATTTGCATCGGTATGATGTAATTTGCATATCATATATCGTTATGTTTATATTAACAAAACAAAGATACTTGAGTGTTAACACAATGTATAAAAAAAAGATCAACATATGTTTAATTAGCAGTCAATTACCAAAATAACCATCAACACATATGGAAAATGTTTTCTAACTTCTAAGTTCCAAGTTCAAAATCCAAAACAAAGTTAGCAAATGGAAACTAGCTAACTACAAATTGGTACTGTAGGGTCAGTTTTTGCGGCCCAAGCCCAAGGAGGTATGGATTCGGAACCCACTGAGCCCAAAACAATAAATTTTGTAGAGAGTGGGCGAAAGGGCTAGGCAAATAATGAAAATAACAGTATTAAACAACAACACCAATGCGAGAAGTTGAATTAATGTGCTCTCGGACTAATATGAGTATTCTGTCCGAAGAGATGTTTTTCATTGATAATCAAAGGTTACTATTTCTGGAGCTACAACCATCTAATATCTCCTTTCTCTCTCCTGTTTTTCCTCCCCTTTCTATCAGGGGTACCCTTCCCTTATATAGCATTACCTTCTTACATCTCCTACGTCCACTTGTTCATCATCCAGGCTCCCACTTGAGTACATGTCCCATCATCCCACCTTTAGCCTTATGTGATCCGTTGCCGTTATCTTTATGTGTGTCCGAGGTTCCTCTCCCTCTTGACACTTGTCAAATAGATCACTTGAACCTCCCATACTCGTGCTTGATCAAACCTCTTCGGATCCGAGGGCTCATGACTACTCGGACATATGAGCATCTCCTCGGATGGAATACGTGTTCATCTCCAGGCATCCCCCATTGGCGTGGGCATCCGACTGAAAGCCCCATCTCCTCGGATGAAGAGTGTTCCTCATTCAGGGCCTTGGGCCCAATAAGTTGGGCTGGGTTTTTCTCCCCCCACAGGTACTATCACAAAAATACCCAAACACAAAAACATTGCATAATATCATAATTCAAGCAAATAATTAGAACACTAAGCCTAACCAAATGCATCTATTAAATTCCCATTTTTTCCTCTAATATACTGTTAGGGTTTGTGCATTAAAATCCAATTTATTGGCATGTCATAAATAATTAAATTGTTTAATTATATAAGACTATTTATAAATGAACTAATGATACATTATCTTAGTCTATGAGATGCATAGTATATGATTTATGTGATTTAGTCACAGAAGATATAAATCACAAGTTCTTTGTAAACTCAGAATTTTAGTTCGTAGTCGGTGATGAAATTGGGCATTTCATCTGTGAAGACTATAACATATCAACTAAGATGATTTGTCTTGATCATGGAAGTGGAGACTTCCAGTTGATATGTTGATATGTTTTAAGAGTTAAGACATATTGAACTGGACCGCTGTGAGATTTATTATTCTCCTAACGACTGTCAAATGAATAATAAATCTCACGACTTTTATTTACATCAACTCTAAATCCTGAGAGAATAATGGACCTGATCATGAGATGTAGGTTGTTTTGATATATTAGGAGTGAGATCTATAAGTTATGGTCAAAATCTCAGTATGTTAGGCAGCCACATTTAGTGTTGATGGAACATATATTCTTAAGATGGAATTCATAATCTCTTAACGGGGATATAAAATATTCCCTTGAGATAAGTTTAATGGGTTTGATTATTCAGAGTGTTGGGCCCAACCACTTTAGTAAGTAGTTACTAAAGTATATATTTATGGAATTGGATTTCATAAATATATGATGAATAACATAAAGGATTAAACCGGGTACTCAAGGATTAAGATGTAGTAATCTTCAAAGTGGCAGTCTACATTCATGACTTTGTATTACTAAGTATATTTTAATGAAGGGGTTGTATGTATAATAAATTCTTGGGATATAATTTATAGATAAGGCCTAGAGTGCAACTATATTTATATAGTAGTATTAAATATAATTAATGGTAACTTTGGACTTGTCAAGAGTTGATAGAAAAACTCAAGGCCTATTGGAGCTAGTGTCTTATTAGTCCCTTTTGGTCTTATTCCAAACCACACATTATAGCCTAATTGGAAAGGCTCAAAAGGCTAGCCCAATTAGATAATTAGTTATATATAAGGAGAGAAACATACAGAATTATGTGTGTGTGGTTTTTATTTAGATCACATAAAGAATGCAATGATGTATGTGAGTGTTGGACACTCTCTTATTCTCTTCTTGGAAAATGATTGAGAGACCACACTTCTTGGGCATCAAGTGGAATTGGAGTGAAGATTAAAAGTTTTCCCAAGTATTCTCAAGTTTGGTTTTGATTTTTACTGCACCAAGGTACGCTTTCTATTCCTTATTCTAGAATTCATGGTTGCATGTTATCTTTCATTATTGAAATAAATCCGTGTTTGTTGCTTCCGCTGTGTGTTTTGTATGAGATACAAAACCAGATTTTCCAACAAATGGTATCAGAGTGGTCTTCAATATCATGCTTGTATAACATGTGATTGAGTTTTAGAATAAAAGAAAATCCATTTTCTTGGTGTTCTAGTTTTCTGCCATAAAATTTTATGCATACTTGTTGCACGTATGGTTTGATGTAGATACATGTTGGGTTTTATTAATTCATCGTTAGATTAATAATTGAACATGTTTCTATATGTTTTGATAAGAGATAGCAAGAAAGGAACCGTATGAAATCATTTTTGCTTTCTGCACTAGGTGCCCATGTTCATTCTTGATTAAAGAATGAGGAAAGCCAAAATGTTTGTCTTTGTTTCGGTGTTCGAATCAAAGAGTTTACTGTTTTTTGGTTTTCGGTAATGCGTGGGAAACTTGCTATTTATCATGATCTATGATGTGGACTCATAGTTATGAAAATTTTGCTGTCATTTTTCTGCATATTATAGTTTTTGAAACTATTGTTTGATTAAATCTGATTTTGATGTTATGATGTTGTTTAAGTTTGATTTTAACCATGTAAAATTGAATTTTAATACTTTAACATCAAAGAAATTCAAGTTTTAATCTTAATCTCATCGTTTTTGATCATTAAGAATGTGTTTTGATCATTAGAAACGTCAAAAATGGTTAAACATAAAAAACGGCTATTTCTGGGTTTTTTCGCGACTGGTGAGTCGCGAGTTAAGTCTCCAGTGAGTCGCCAAAGTTTTTGGATGAATCTCGCGACTGGAATCTCACGACTGGGCAAGTTGCCAAAACTCGCGACTGGGGCAAGTCGCCAAAACCAATCGCCAAAAATTCTGGCACCTGTTTTTCACATAAATAAAAGTAAGGCTATGTGATTAATTTTATAGTCCTTAAAAGTTAAGGACATTTATTAATCATTATCTAACTAAAAGACCTAATGAGATCAAAGACGTTAGTTAAATAGAACTCTTAGTCCTAAATTGTTTTATCAGTCCTTAATTTATTTTAATTAGAGGTTTTTAATGAGATTAAAATTCTAATTAAAAGGTATATAGTTTCTAACGAGATTAGAATACTTTATCTAGTAAATTGAGGATAGAGTTCTATATAACTAATTTTTGATTCATTAGTGTTTAAGGAATCCTAAATAGTTTAGGACTTCCATTTTAGTTAGTGATTCTAATGAGGTTAGAGTCTTCAATAAGTGCAAGGTTATTAGTTGTGATGGGATCAATTATTTAAGAAAAACCCAAATAATGAGTGGGAGTGCTGAAATAACCCTTTTTGTTAAGTTTATTGTAATGTGAATAGATACCTTGTCTTGACTTCTGCATTCCATGCGAAGGGTATTTACTTCACGAATTACATGATTAAACTTCTTAGTGATAGCACGAATGTTCGTTACGCTATTGTGACGTGACTTAGTTACATCACATTGAATTTAAACAATTAAACACATTTGATGTGTAGGGTTCAAATTGTGATAAGATCACAATGATTTCAGGACAATCCATTTGTTTAAAATTTCTAGTGGGAGAGAGATACAAGGGTTGGATCTCACGGCCTCCATTATCGGTTCATAGTAATGTGGGTAGGCACCTCGTCTTGGCATATATGCCTTGCGATCCCAAAGGAGGGTGTTTATTTCATGGTGCTACAAGATTGAACTTACCCATTTAAAGTAGTGTGTACAAGCACCTCGTCTTGGCGTATATGCCTCGCAATCCCAAAGGAGGGTGTTTTGATTCATGGTACTACAAGTTTAAACACTATAAAGGGAGATGAAATGTGGCTACACATGATTCTAGATAATGGTGTACACTAGATTAAGTGTAATGTTAACCTCCCAAAGGAGCTATATCATTATTACTTAGAGACTAAAGGTAATACGGCATATTATTAGTGTATGATAAGAGTTATCATGATAGCACTAATAATGAGAATAGTTCTTAACCAATTAATTTGTTTATAATGAACTTGCTACCAAGGAATTATAGACATGGATTGGGTTGTCGTTGCACCTAGTATAGTATGTTTTATAGGTTTCATATTATATGGTTATGGATGCAAAATGATAATGTTCTGGTTTTTAAGTTCATGGTCTAAAAATAAAGTTGTCATAAATTTTGTCCCCTAACTATTATTTTAATTAAATCACATTAACTAAGAAATAATTATGGACATGGTGCTTAAAGGAGCCGAAGTACACAAATATGTTTTGATTCAGAATTATCATAATTTCCTATGCATGATGCATTGATGAAAGATAGCTTATGATATGATCATAGTCTCCATTGAAATGCTAACATGTTACATTGGCTTCTATCTCAATTATGCTACAGCATGAGATGTAAGAGTTAGTACTAGACTTAGACTTTATATTAAGTCTAAATAAGATGTTTGGTATGAATCATATTGAGTGTTGAGGAAAACTTAAGGAGTTCCAATTCTATATCTTTTAATTTTAAAATGAATTGGAATTCTTGGATGTTGAGATTAAATGTTAATCTCACTTGGATATGATCCACAAGTCCTTGTTAGAATTATTTGATCAATTCAGATTGTTTTGAAACTAAATTCATTTTATGTTATCTGAATTGATGAGTGAGTTCTACGCAACGGAAGACATCCTAAAAGCTAAGGCTAAGATCAATATGATTTAATTTAAATTCTTAGCCTAAACCGAAAGGTAAGGATGGTAAGAAAAGGAATTATAATACCAAACAGTTGGACAAGCTAGTTGCCCTAGTAGATGCCAAAAAGAAATTAGACTCAAAAGAATGACCAAAAGGAAAGTATTTCTGATTTTGGTAAAGTTAAGCATTGTCCATGATTGTTTTCTAGATGGAAATTTACATGTTTTACTTTTTAAAAAGAAAGTTTCCATCCTTTGTAATTATATGTCTTGGCACTAATGTATAGATCTTATTAATCTAAATGATATTCAAGATTGATGAAAGATGGGCTTTTAGAACCATTATTTTATTATATTCTCAATCTATGAATTCTATTTAGAGGATAATAAAATCTAGGATTCCTTTTTGTAAAGGAATGAAGTTCCAATGACTTCTTTAAGTTAGTGCATACATGAAGGAGGAATAAGACTCTGTTAGAAATAGTAAAGTACATGATAAGTATTTCCATTTGCTTATTTCTTTTGAAGATATACTCTAATAATTACTATACATTTTCCAAAGTTGATTTCAAAAGTTTGTTCCTAGGACATCTATCAAATCACGGATTGGGTGAAAACCTAGTATGTGATACTTCCATTTTTAGAGATGTCCAGCACTTGTGCTAGAAAAGGAAGTCTAACAAATTGAAATCAAAAGGTAGAAAAATGTGTGTTTTATGATGGATATCCAAAAGGAATAGCAAAAGATTGTTTTGGTAGTCATAAAGAAGACAAGATATTTACAAAGTTCTTAATGATGACTATGTGAATAATCTTAAAGCAAATCATAGACTGTTCTAGAAGAAAAATGTTAGAATTTGTTGTAGGACAACTATAAAATACATTTAGAAAAGAGATGGTTGTATTAGATACATCACAAGACATTATTCTATAGATAACTATTACACTAGTACAACATCATAATGGGAGGATTACCAAATAAATTCATACTTTTGGAATAAACTTTTGTAGTTATTCCACAAGGATATGAATTTGATCCTCGGTCCTACGTAAAGGTAATAGATGATATGAATATGGATTACTAGATCAAGGTTATGTGAATAGAATTGGATTCTATTTAAAGTCTAGAACTTGTAGAGGCACTTTATAGCATTAAGGCTATTGTTTTCAAATAGGTCTACAAGTAAATGAGGTTGATAGATTTGAAGGTGCAAACCTTTAAAGTCAAGATTAGTGGCAAAAAGATTTATTCAGAAAGAAATGGTTCGATTATGAAAAGATTTTTTCACCAATAGTCAAGTTTGACTCTATCTAGATTCTCTTATTCATTATATTTCATTTGGATGAAATATGGCAATGAATATCAAGAAAGCTTCTTTTAGTAGCAATATTGAGGAAGACATCTATTTGATGTAATTAGACTTATTCATAGTAAAGAACCAGTAGTGTTTAGTATGCAAGTTGCTTAAAATCCATTTATGGACTAAAGCAAGCATCTAAATCATAAAATATCATATTTGATCAAATAATTAAATTGTTTGATTTTGATCAAGTATTAAAAGCCTTATGTGTGTAAAAGTTATATAGAATAATAAATCTCTTAATGTATGTTGATGACATTCTAATCATTTAGAATGATGTAGAGTTATTGTCATCAATGAAATTTTTGGTTGTCTAGTCCAGTTTGATATAAAGTACTTGGGAAAGACTAGTCACATCCTAAGAATTAAACTTTGTTAAAATTCAGAAATTAGGATGTTGGGTCTATCTCAAACTGCTTGAATCGATTAGATTCTAGCTAAGTATAGCATGAAATACTTTAAGAAAGGATTCTTTCCTTTTAAGTTTGAAGTTCCTTTATATAGGACTATAGTCCTAAGACATATAAAAGGAAGAGCATATTAAGACGGTTCCTTATATCAAATCGATAGGAAGTCTTTATGTTATGCTAAATACTAGGTCAAATATCTA
This sequence comes from Quercus suber, assembly GCF_002906115.3. Classification (NCBI taxonomy): domain Eukaryota; kingdom Viridiplantae; phylum Streptophyta; class Magnoliopsida; order Fagales; family Fagaceae; genus Quercus; species Quercus suber. The sequence goes on from NW_027069710.1 coordinate 527,115, forward strand.
TTTTACGGTGGGCATAGTAAGCAAATATCAATTGAATCAAAGATTACTTAATTTAGTGGGAGTAAAGCATATACTCATATATCTTAGGAGAATGAGGGATTATATGCTTGTCCACAAAAGTGAGATTTTGATACATACTGGATGTACAAATACTGATTTGTAGTTTGATTGTGATTCATGAAGTTGGACTTCAAGATGTGTGTTCATCCTAGGTGGTGAAGATACACATTAAGCATAAGTATTATCTCATTAGAGAGATATGAGTACGTAAGATATAGTAGTAGAAAAGATAATTTATGCAATAACTCTGACTAAAACTGGTTTCCAAACCTTGCCTTAGAGTCACTATGAATTACTCTAAAGGGAAATAAGTGTGGAATATGTGGTAAATTGTCTTTGAGGGCAAGTGGGAGATTGTTAGGGTTTGTGCACTAAAATTCAATTTATTGGTATGTCATAAATAATTAAATTGTTTAATTATATAAGACTATTTATAAATGAACTAATGAGATATTATCTTAGTCTATGAGATGCATAGTATGTGATTTATGTGATTTAGTCACAGAAGATATAAATCACAAGTTCTTTGTAAACTCAGAATTTTAGTTCATAGTCGGGGATGAAATTGGGCATTTCATCTGCGAAGACTATAACATATCAACTAAGATAATTTGTCTTGATCATGGAAGTGGAGGCTTCTAGTTGATATGTTGATATGTTTTAAGAATTAAAACATATTGAACTGGACCGCTGTGAGATTTATTATTCTCCTAACGACTGTCAAATGAATAATAAATCTCACGACTTTTATTTACATCAACTCTAAATCCTGAGAGAATAATGGACATGATCATGAGATGTAGGTTGCTTTGATATATCAAGAGTGAGATCTATAAGTTACGGTCAAAATCTCAGTATGTTGGGCAGCCACATTTAGTATTGATGGAACATATATTCTCAAGATGGAATTCATAATCTCTTAACGGAAATATTCCCTTGAGATAAGTTTAATGAGTTTAATTATTCAGAGTATTGGGCTCAACCACTTTAGTAAGTAGTTACTAAAAAATATATATATATATATTTATGGAATTGGATTTCATAAATATATGATGAATAACATAAAGGATTAAACTGGGTACTCAAGAATTAAGATATAGTAATCTTCAAAGTGGCAGTCTACATTCATGACTTTGTATTACTAAGAATATTTTAATGAAGGGGTTGTATGTATAATAAAGTCTTGGGATATAATTTATAGATAAGGTCTAGAGTGGTATTAAATATAGTTAATGGTAACTTTGGACTTGTCAAGAGTTGATAGAAAAGTCCAAGGCCCATTGGAGCTAGTGTCTTATTGGTCCCTTTTGGTCCCACTCCAAACCACATATTATAGCCCAATTAGAAAGGCCCAAAAGGCTAGTCTAATTAGATAATCAGTTATATATAAGTAGAGAAAGATACAGAATTATGTGTGTGTGGTTTTTATTTAGATCACATAAAGAATGCAATGATGTATGTGAGTGTTGGACACTCTCTTATTCTCTTCTTGGAAAATGATTGAGAGACCACACTTCTTGGGCATCAAGTGAAATTGGAGTGAAGATTAAAAGTTTTCCCAAGTATTCTCAAGTTTGGTTTTGATTTTTACTGCACCAAGGTACGCTTTCTATTCCTTATTCTAGAATTCATGGTTGCATGTTATCTTTCATGATTGAAGTAGATCCGTGTTTGTTGCTTCCGCTGTGTGTTTTGTATGAGATACAAAACCAGATTTTCCAACATATACAAACAACAAAAATTAATATCTAATACAGGCAACTTTAGAAGAATTAGATTTTTTTTAAAATTGTAAATGACTAATACATGAATTATTTCACCAACTGATACATAAAATTGAAGCTAACTACAAATTGGTACTATCACAAAAATACCCAAACACAAAAACACTGCATAATGTCATAATCCAAGCAAATAATCAAAACACTAAGCCTAACCAAATACATTAGTTAAATTCCCTTTTTTTCCTCTAATATACAAACAACAAAAATTAATATCTAATACAAGCAACTCTAGAAGAATTAGATTTTTTTTTTTTAATTGTAAATGACTAATACATGAATTATTTCACCAACTGATACATAAAATTGAAGCTTTAAAATGATCAAAATTCAAATCTCTTATGTTCACAATATATATTCATGCCTATAATGATCAAAATTTAAACAAAACACTTAAAATGATGATAATATAATATATGAAAGATTTTAATTTTTGGTGGGATCGGTAGGATCCTAGACGATCTTACCAAAAATGCAATCCTAGTACGATCTTAATCGTTTTGGTTAGGTGGGATTGTAAGATTGTTTGATCCTATGATTTGTACTGCGATCTTGACAACCATGCATGAAAAACCTCCAAACCCTCGTGGCAAGGGGAGGTACCACTTCGCCCAACATGGGCAATGGTGAATTACAAGATTCTTGAGTTAATTGATACCTTTCTTATTCTAATAAATCGATAATTGGGAAGGGGGGAATTTGAATCTTGAACATCTACGTTAAAAATACTAGGAGGTGCCAATTGAGTTATAAACATAGATATTAAACCTAGTCCAACCTAAATGGTGCAACTACTAACTCGGTAAACCGATACCTAAGCTGATTCAATTGCTTAATTGGATCACTTATGCAATTGAACTAGTAAAACCAATGAGTTTTTAACAACCTGTGCAACTTGAATTGGTCATTTTCACCAAAATAGTTTTGTAATTCTAAAAAAAATTACCTTTATAGGTCCATTGTAGTGCCATTTTTTGAAAGAGGAGCATAATTGAAAGCTCGGATTTGTGTTAAACACACGAGCTTGTTAGACCCCAAATTTTAAATTACAGCTAGATTGCTTTTACTCTTACTTAATCAAAGTAAGAAACAAGAATAAATGTGCGCAATGAACTGAAAACTACTCTAATGCATAAACATGAACAACAAGCAATACATGTAAAGCACAAAAATAAGGGAAGAAAGATGCAAATACAAGATAACATCAAGATGTGTTATCGAAGAGGAAACCGAAGAATTTAGCAAAAAACCTCTCTGCAACCCCCGCGACCCACCAAGTCGAAATCGATCCATTACAGAATTAAGTTGGAGTACACGAATAACAAAAAACCATCCAAGCATGGTCTAACCCAATGTACTTGAGCCCTCCAAGCTCTTGCTACCAACGAACTTTTCAGAGTCATGTTTTCTCTAGATATTCGGATCCCGCGATACACCCGATTGCATCCACCAAGCCTCACCGGCTTCTTTTGGCAATTCCCTAAAACTTCTCAAGTTCCAAAACACTCTCTACACTTTGAAAATGTGTGGGTTGTGTTTGGGTATAAATCTCCTCTCAAGGTATGACAATGGGAGAGGGAATGAGAAGAGGCTATAATGATTTCTCGCTAAAAATGAGTAGCTCTCTCTCTAAAAGATAAGTGTGTTGTGTTGTAGAAAACCTATCTAGGGTTTTTCTCTCTGGATAACATCTCTTACTTTTGTGAGTAATGAGGATATATATAGTATGAGTGAAAGGTAAGAAAGTCACACTTAAAATCCTCTAGGCAGAATGTTTCGCTGGTACCTCGCGGGTTGGCCCTTCTCCGAGACACTTGCGAAACTGATAGTCTGGCATAACTCTTCAGCTTCCAGCATGTGCTCCTCACATGCCCTTTTCGCGGGAACCTTTACTCGCGAGCTTCTTGTGAGTTCGTCGTGAAATTGCACTGATTATTCATTTCATGCTCAATTCTTCACTAACTTAATACTAAACCCAATACAATAAAATCCCACAAAATACAAGGAACAAAATTAATGCAATTACATCACTTTTTGTTATGAAATAAAGCCAACATAATATATAGTTGTAAATCACAATTTACAATAATGAAAAGAGAGGATTTCATACTAAGGTTGATGCTAGACTTTTTAATGAAAAATAGAACTTCATGTTTTAGCTTTAGATTAGATTGTAATCCACGGAAGCAACTATAAGACATGTAATATGCATAGAATGTGACTTTAAAATTTGAGATATGTTGTTAATATTATAATTTTAAATAATGTGATAAGATTTTATTTAGCAAAGAAATGATTGTGATTTTATGACATCATTTAAAATAATAAAAAAAAAATCTTTTTTGGTGTTGCTAATTGTGAAATGTGACTAAGTTTTTCTTAATCAATGTTAATTAGTAATTTAGGCAGCCTTTTTTTATTTATTTATAATTTAAATATTTTATGATTTTTTAAAATTATTTTTATTTTTAAATTATTTTTTTATTTGGCCATACATTTAACCGATGACCCACTAGTTAAAGGAGTGACCTAGTCACTCAAATCCTAGACCAGGTCAAAGTTTGGTCAGGTTTAATAACAATGGCTATAAAGCTCTTGACAAATCAAACAATATTATTTTAATTTAACAGCTTTTTTTTTCCTCAGGAAATTTCACTGTCCAACGTTGATAGTGGCCGATCGTGAGATAATTCATGGTCCAGCCGACCATTTAGGCTTTTAGTGACCACTGGACTGAAGTCAGTCACTCCCACAGTTCCACTTTGAATTGCTTTCAAAATGCTCTAAGATTAGTATACAAGGCGAGGCTGCACACTCAGTCATGTCACTTTTGTACCCAAAAGCACTTAACAAGACAAGAGTGCAGACTTCTAACAAGACAAGAGTAAAGACTTTGCTGATTTTCTTCCAAACCGTAATGAATGGTATTGGGACGTTGGGAGCATATACTGTCTGATTTTTGAGAGTGCACAGTCACCTCCCAACCAACCTAGTATGTGATGATTCATAGAGCTAACATGAAATATTTAATGAGTCATATAACTTGTTTAAATAATCTAATAAGTCATGTGACTTAATATTATAAATCGCCACAGAATGTATTGTAAGAAATTTCTCCAAACCCGTTTGGATGTAAACTCCATCCTTTAAAAAAATATTATAGAGTGCAATGCACCTTCAAAGTTGCTAAGTACTTAAGTAGACTTCTATGTCTAAATATATTCATGCTTTTAAAAAGAATTATTGTTACTTCAATATTTTTTTGAGAATGAAAATTGATGTCTTTATGGTTATATTACACCCCCGGATAGGGCGCCAGGTGGTAGTCGAGTCAGCGGGTCCTTCTTAGGTGCCGGCATTCCCTTTACACACCTGTGTGGGGGTTACCCACCAAGGATGCCCACCAACGGACTCCTGCTAGTAGCGGAATTCGAACCTAGGTGTGGTGCACGAAGCGCCCAAACCTTGTTAGCTGAGCCAAGCCCCCGTTGGCATTGTTACTTCAATATTGATTTAGCATTTTACTAGCAATCCTAAATCCTTATATTTATAGATTAATGGTATGTTTGGATTGAGGGAGAGAGAGGGGGAGTAGAGTAGAATAGAGTAGAATTGGCCCAAAATTAACCTATTTTTAGCCAATTCTATTCTACCTTCCTCTACTCTCCCTCCACTCCTCCCTCAATTCAAACGGACCCTAAGGGATCTCTTTTTTCAAAACAAAATATGGCACCAAAATTATAGGAGCACTTTAAGCTGGGCCCCTGTGCTGTGAATAAGTATAACCGCAGAGACAAAGTGTGCCACAAAAAAACTGTTTTGGTGAGTAAGGTATTTCTGGTTAACAAAAATTGACACATTAACTTCATATAATAACAACACTTAATATCAAATATTATAGCAGCTGTTGTCTCATCACTATCTTAATAGCAATTTCATAACAATGTTTTCTTGCATGTCAGACTGAGACATTTTGCCAATTACCAATTATAGAAGATGTATTCCCAAGATGCTGCAACTGATTTCTTACTAATAGCACTATGCTTGGAAATGCAGGACTTGTAATTAAATATCAAATGAGAGATTCATACATAACTCTCAACAAATATGTCAGAATCCACATGTAAAGCCATATACAAATTCGTAGTGCAATGTGTGTACAATTTTCAAGCAAATTGATCCACCCACTTTTTTCAGAAGTACTGTTTAGGATCAATGATCTTGCTGCCTAGAATCTCAAATTGATACCATGCTGTGAGCTGGATGGTCTTTATAAACTGAGTACCATTAGACCACAAGGAGCAAGTAAATTGGAGCCTAGACTTGATCTGCCATGGTCACATAAGCAGGTCATCAAGAAATGGGGTGTTGAATGGTAGCTTGATGAGCCCAGAGGCCACTAAAATTGACAAAGTCCAAATTGGTATTACCCATTGAAACACAAACACGAGGACCTTTTTTCCTGAAAATAGCAAAAGTATTAAGGCCAATTGCAAGAACTTGTACACGAATATATCAACTTTTTTGGATATAGATTTTTTTTTCCTGAATCAATCGCAGATTTGTATTCTGATGAAATATTTGGGACATTCCTATTTAAATTGTTGCATTTTATATTCTTTGTTTAAGGTGATTTTCTGTGGTCTATTAGTTGTGTACTTAACTTGCACCTCAGCTAGTGGCCTTAATGAATTTCAGATCGTTACATTGCACAACAGAGCAGTCAGAAACAACATTTATCAAAGATTCAAACATCTTACAAATGTAGCTATATACAATGAGGATGACTGATTTATTAAGTTCCCTTCCCCTCCCCTTCAGCCAAAACTTAAAAACAACAAAAAAACCTTAGTCCCTATTTTTTTTTTGGGTCAGTTATGGATCTTTCACAGATTAGTCAAGATTGGCCAAGATTAAAATATGTTATATATTTTTTTTAAGTATATATGACTGATTGATATTTTCCTTTCCTTTCAAGGTACAAGGTTTGATCCACAGTGGAATTTTTTTAAAGTTGTCTTTCCATCATTTGGGGAAAATTTTCTTATTTGCAACAGAAAGACATTCCAAGAGACAAAAGCAGTAATAGGTAAATTGCAGTAATCATGTTCACCGGCTGTCATCGGCTACTACATACTTGCATTAAACTCTAGAATCTTCCTCAAAGCCATAAGAAATATTTTATTGACTTCAGCAGCAGCCTAATAAATTAACTCTCAGTTTATTTAGTCTCTCTTCCACCAAAAAAAAAAAGTTTAATCCAAATCCATTAATAACAATAGGTAATTCTCCTCGTGCATTAAAACCTAGAAATCTAAGGATTCAAGTGATAATTTAGTGGTAATGGCATTCTTTATGATATCCCATGTTTGTGGTTCGAATGCCACTCCCGGCTCCCCCCCCTCCCTCCACTATCTACTTTTAAAAAAAAGAAACCTCAGAGAAAGCGACACACTCAAATTTTCAATGAACAAAATATACTCTCTTTATTAGTATAAAGAATAAAGACATGACACCAAATCCTCTTGTTTAGTTGTTCTGCTAATCAATTTCACTCTAAGCCAGAATGCCACTGCTCAGCACCTCCTGCTTGCTAACTTCTTCTAAGAATTGAAGCACATGGTCACAACTGGAAAACCCAAATTATCCAATGATGCATATAGAATACTAGTATTAAATAAACAGATGGTCCTTCAAACTCTGGCATCTTCCTCAAACCCTACGAATTATTTTATATTACTGACTTCTGCAGCTCAATTAATTTTACTCTCTCTTCCACCAACCACAAGCATAAAATTAAAAATACCTTCACCTGCTCACAAAGACTAAAGGAACACTTTATTCTTTTATAAGCTAATCGACTATCACAATAAGTAATCAATTACAAATAAAATAAACATCAGACATCCAAAGCATATAACGCTGTACAAAGGAAGTTATGCAAACTTGATTGAGTCTATGATTTCCTAAGTGGCCAAACTACAATTTTGGTCCCTATATATTTAAATGTGTCAGACTGTCAGTTTTGACTCTCGATTGTCATTAGAAGTAGACTTGATTGAGGGTAAAATTGACTTGAGAGTTGAGATCGAAAGTTGAGTGACGAAATTGACACAATCATGTAAAGCAATGAAATTAAAATTTATCTAATTTTTGGGGGACCAAAAGTGTAGTTTGGCCTTCAGCAATCCAAAAATATTGTTTACATTTTATGATAAACAAGAGCAACGAATTTTTTACTTCATAGTCTACTTGTGTTTTGGATAAGTGAGTTTAGCCCCAAAAAGACTCGAATTAGAGACCTCTGTTGATTGTGCTATACCTTGGAACTACTTGAGAATTTAGTTCATTTTAATACTTTAATTATAGAGAACCTAAATGGTCTTCATCAACAATCACGCCACAAATGGTGAACATACAAGCAAAACATGTTTGACTTCCTAACACTACTGTCTAAAACATAAAATCACAAAGAATTGAATTTGAAAAATGATTACCAGTTTCTCTAAACCTGGTTTGGGTCCAAGTCTCTAGCGACTCTCCGGTCTCACGGAGCTTCTTCTCCACAGGGCTTTCAAACTTGCCGCTAAAACTCATGGAAGCCCAGTCGAACTTAGACTTGTCTAACTCGTCCAACTCCCTGAACAAAGTAACCTCAAAACAAACATTCAGAACCACAACAATGTCATTACCTATAAATGAATATGATCAACACCAAAACTTTAAAAAGAAACTAAGAACAACATATAGGAAGAAATGGGACATACTTGGCATCAATGTCACGGTACCTTCCGGCACTAATAGCACGTTCTATTTCTTCTATTGATGGTTGTTTTCGTTTTTGCTTCTGCTTCTTCGTTGTTGGTAGAGTTGTTTTGGGTTGTGGTATAGTTATGTGCATAGGACTGGGAGGTTTAGTATTAGCGTGATTGGTTTGGATTAATGGAGGAGAGTGAGAGTGAGAGTCATTATTAGTGGGAAGAGAAGCAAGAGTTAGAGGTTTGGTTGTGGAAAGGCTGGATAAGCAATACATGGTAGTGGTCTGAGTATCTGTGTGACTGTGTCTGCTGCTACTGGATCATGTTGGTGTTGGATTCTTCCTCTTTTAACTGTCCAACATAAACTTAACTACCTAGCCAAATAAAATAAGCAGCTAACTAAAATGAAAGATTATTGGTACGTACAAAACAATTTTCACAACAATTCAATTGATAAGCTTTTATTGGTTTTTATATAAGTCCAATACTGATATCATTTTTTTACCTACCAATAACAACTTATCACTTCTACATAATTGAATTGTTTTGCGAAATTTTTTTAAACCTAGACTTATTAAAAATGAAAATATCTTCCATCTTTATTTATTTATTTTTTTAAAAACCAAAATTATCTAGAAATCAAAGTACAACAGATACAACACAAGGTATGAGTGGTTAGAGAAGAGGGCAGAAGAAAATGCACAAATTGAAGCTAGCTACCACCTGGTCTAACTAGGTTGTCCCGGTTTCAAATCTTACTGTGAAGGATAGGATATCAAACTGCAATTTCCATTGTGTAGCACATAACCCCAAGCGACCAATCAATCAGAACTAAGATGAAAAATAAAAGGCTGCCGGTTGAATCAATAAGGACCAATCAACCAGTCCCAAGAATTCAAGATAACGTTCAAACTCACAAGGAGATCCGTGAGATATCTTGAATGCAAAACTAAGTGTGATTTGATTTCCTTATCTGACATGAAAAAGACAAATGATTTTTCTTCATAATAATGGAAAATGTCTGTCTCCCCCTTTATTTCCTTCTTGTGGACACCATCATTGGTTATTTGGACATTATCTTTACATAACCTGAACCTGTTGTGATTAAGATTTGTGCAAGTGTGACATCAAAAAAAAAAAAAAAAAAAAAAATGTTTATGTGATTCTACATTAAGTTTAGGGGTGGACTGTTGTGATTAAGATTTGTGCAAGTGTGACATCAAAAAAAAAAAAAAAAAAAAAAATGTTTATGTGATTCTACATTAAGTTTAGGGGTGGAAAGAAGATCTTCTTTCATCAAGTGATTTTCATGGTTCATATTAAATATTACAAATGTAGTCTATATATGTATTTACAAATCTGAAGGTGTATAGACTATTACACTCTTAAAAATATTAAATTATGTGACTGTTTTATATTATATATTATTAGATCCATCCAGGAAATAAAATCTAAATTGTAAAATATCGTCTCCATTTCAATCACTGCAGGCAACATCATGATATTTTTCAGATAACTATGTCAACTGGGAAAGGTAAACTCTATTGTGAAGGATGGACTACATTCAAGTTAAAGGGGGTTTATCAGAAAAAAAAAAAAGTTAAGGGGCTAAACAAGATATTTTATCATGTGTTGCACTAAATCATCTCACTGTGATGTACATATAAACTTTCCAGTGTAGCAAAAAGTATGAACCTACAAAAACACTTTTTTTTTTTTTTTTTAATTACATTTCTCGCTCTAATTATGGCATTTGCATGTGGTCACATCAAGTTGGTAAAGTCCTTAACACATGAAGTGCCCGTGGCCACTGTGGTCTTTGCAATTGAACAATTCTCCTTAATGCTGGCACTGCTCCAGCAGCTACAATTGCAGAATGATTCTCACTGTCCATGCTTAGATTATACAGTATTCCCAAGCTTGCTTCAACAGCCCTCTCACTTCCATCTTCAATCAGATTAACCAATGGAAATATTCCCCCTTCAGAAGCTATAGCTTGAGTTGAATCCACCATCCCTTCAGCGATTATTCTGTTGAGTTCCATCACAGCAGCTTCCTCTGCTTCTGGAGAGAAAGAGGTTTTCATCTTCTCTATAAGTCTTGGGATGGTCTCATAGAGAGTTACCTCCATGTTGATTGGATTCCCAGAATCAAGCTTACAATCAGAAAGAGAGCTGAGTTTAACTAGGGAAGCAGCAACCCAATCTTTGTAATGAAGGGGGACGTTTGATTTTAGGATTTCACGGAGCAGTTTAGTGAAGTAGGTGGAATTTATACTTTGACAAAATTGCGGAGAGTCAAGCAGCTTTGTTAGCAACCGGGATGCTGCGGATATTGCGAGACCAGCTTCTTCAACTTCAAGGGCATATTTTTCTGGCTGCTGGCCTTCTACATCAGAATCCACATCTGCCAAATAAAGATAAACACAAAAAAATCACTCATCTGAATTCAAGCATAGGTTTATTTTCGATTTAATGTATGCCACGATAAGCTTAAAATCCAACTTATGTTCGCTGCCTGCTTATATACAGCTTTTTAAACAGCTACACCTGTATACTTTTATTTTACCCAACTTATTTTTAAAGTAAAATAAACGTTATCCTAAATGGACACTTAGAATGGAAAACGAACAAAAAAAATTTCTAGCTTAGAGAAAGCAATATTAATCTTCATTTTCCACACATTGTTACCACTTGCAGTTTCTAATTTAAACAAGATGATTGTCTTAAAATCTATCAAAAGTAAAAGTATCACACTTTCATATAATTGAATTGGCAAACACAAATGCAGGAATTTGTTAATATTTTCAACAGGAAATTAAAATGATCAAGATTCATCTAATGGGTACTGGGTCAATGACTCAAAGTAGGGCAATGCAATGTGGGAAACAATGAGAGATTTAAAATTTAAGTAATTCTGACTCTTAAGTACCCAACAACTCCATGATTTCAGTGAGGATAATCTTACCAAATATATCATCAAATTAAAGGGGTTTGAGAGCAGGTGAAGTGGCCACCAGAGTAGGTATACCTTTGAGCAGAACTCAGACTTATATATATATATATATATATGTTTTATAAGAACTCAGACTGATATTGGTAGGACTTCAATAGAGAATCAGGTCACAGAATATTCAGAAAGATTTCCTACACACAAGATTTTGTTGAACACATTGCGAAGAGATGGCAAATTTCTTAGTTTGGTGGTAAGTTACAAGCACCAAGGACTGGACTCCATGAGTTCAACTACTGTCACATGACAGCAAAAATACAAATTAAAGAACCTATTAGCCAAGAATATTAGGACAAAATGAAGAAAATCCTACAGAAAAACTACAGACAATTGATGCCTAACTTGTTGATTAATGATTACTGCATATATTTTTATGTGAGTCTCAATAAATTTATCTGAGAATTCAGACTTCAGAAGATTGTGAGGAAATGCCTTCACAATTAATGGACATATACAAGTGATAACTGTTGAATATTAACGGCCTACGACCATGGAGTAAACTTTTAAGGGCTACCTCTTTATTATAAGAGTGAAGTACAATTGGTAATTTAACAATAACCATGAAGCTTGATTTTACAGGAACCAAGAGAAACTGAGAAGGGAGTTTAAACTTTCTCAAAAGTCAGGTTCATGAAAAACAAAAGAGAAGGCAATTTTAGGGCCTGAATCACAATGGTGACCCATCTTGTTCAGATTTTTTTTTTTTTTTTGGGGGTGGGTGGGGGTTTCTCGCTCTAATTATGGCATTTGCATGTGGTCACATCAAGTTGGTAAAGTCCTTAACACATGAAGTGCCCGTGGCCACTGTGGTCTTTGCAATTGAACAATTCTCCTTAATGCTGGCACTGCTCCAGCAGCTACAATTGCAGAATGATTCTCACTGTCCATGCTTAGATTATACAGTATTCCCAAGCTTGCTTCAACAGCCCTCTCACTTCCATCTTCAATCAGATTAACCAATGGAAATATTCCCCCTTCAGAAGCTATAGCTTGAGTTGAATCCACCATCCCTTCAGCGATTATTCTGTTGAGTTCCATCACAGCAGCTTCCTCTGCTTCTGGAGAGAAAGAGGTTTTCATCTTCTCTATAAGTCTTGGGATGGTCTCATAGAGAGTTACCTCCATGTTGATTGGATTCCCAGAATCAAGCTTACAATCAGAAAGAGAGCTGAGTTTAACTAGGGAAGCAGCAACCCAATCTTTGTAATGAAGGGGGACGTTTGATTTTAGGATTTCACGGAGCAGTTTAGTGAAGTAGGTGGAATTTATACTTTGACAAAATTGCGGAGAGTCAAGCAGCTTTGTTAGCAACCGGGATGCTGCGGATATTGCGAGACCAGCTTCTTCAACTTCAAGGGCATATTTTTCTGGCTGCTGGCCTTCTACATCAGAATCCACATCTGCCAAATAAAGATAAACACAAAAAAATCACTCATCTGAATTCAAGCATAGGTTTATTTTCGATTTAATGTATGCCACGATAAGCTTAAAATCCAACTTATGTTCGCTGCCTGCTTATATACAGCTTTTTAAACAGCTACACCTGTATACTTTTATTTTACCCAACTTATTTTTAAAGTAAAATAAACGTTATCCTAAATGGACACTTAGAATGGAAAACGAACAAAAAAATTTCTAGCTTAGAGAAAGCAATATTAATCTTCATTTTCCACACATTGTTACCACTTGCAGTTTCTAATTTAAACAAGATGATTGTCTTAAAATCTATCAAAAGTAAAAGTATCACACTTTCATATAATTGAATTGGCAAACACAAATGCAGGAATTTGTTAATATTTTCAACAGGAAATTAAAATGATCAAGATTCATCTAATGGGTACTGGGTCAATGACTCAAAGTAGGGCAATGCAATGTGGGAAACAATGAGAGATTTAAAATTTAAGTAATTCTGACTCTTAAGTACCCAACAACTCCATGATTTCAGTGAGGATAATCTTACCAAATATATCATCAAATTAAAGGGTTTGAGAGCAGGTGAAGTGGCCACCAGAGTAGGTATACCTTTGAGCAGAACTCAGACTTATATATATATATATATATATGTTTTATAAGAACTCAGACTGATATTGGTAGGACTTCAATAGAGAATCAGGTCACAGAATATTCAGAAAGATTTCCTACACACAAGATTTTGTTGAACACATTGCGAAGAGATGGCAAATTTCTTAGTTTGGTGGTAAGTTACAAGCACCAAGGACTGGACTCCATGAGTTCAACTACTGTCACATGACAGCAAAAATACAAATTAAAGAACCTATTAGCCAAGAATATTAGGACAAAATGAAGAAAATCCTACAGAAAAACTACAGACAATTGATGCCTAACTTGTTGATTAATGATTACTGCATATATTTTTATGTGAGTCTCAATAAATTTATCTGAGAATTCAGACTTCAGAAGATTGTGAGGAAATGCCTTCACAATTAATGGACATATACAAGTGATAACTGTTGAATATTAACGGCCTACGACCATGGAGTAAACTTTTAAGGGCTACCTCTTTATTATAAGAGTGAAGTACAATTGGTAATTTAACAATAACCATGAAGCTTGATTTTACAGGAACCAAGAGAAACTGAGAAGGGAGTTTAAACTTTCTCAAAAGTCAGGTTCATGAAAAACAAAAGAGAAGGCAATTTTAGGGCCTGAATCACAATGGTGACCCATCTTGTTCAGATTTTTTTTTTTTTTTTGGGGTGGGGGGGGGTGGATGGGTATCTTGTTCAGATGATGAATGGACAATTCGATCAACAAAAGAATCCAACATTGGTAATTGATTTTCATCTCTCATTTCATCCCCATATTCTAATTGTCTCAGCAACCAAATGCAGGCAGCAGGTTGTTGAAAATACAATTAGGATGCTGATGACAATGATGATTATAATTAGAACTGTATATAACAACAATAAGAACGATATGAAAATTTAAATAAATAAATAAATAAATCTTTAAAAAAATCTAAATTAGGTCACAAAGTTGGACGAGATAAAATAAAGCCAAACTTTTTCAAGCAATTTAGGTCTTAAAAGTCAAGAAAATTGTTTTCCATACCATTCAAAACTTTTTGTTGGAAAACAGCAGCCAAACCCGATTCAATATCTACCGAAATGATTGAGTCCATGCTTGGGTCATTAATTGTCACAAACTCAAGAACGGAACTTGCTTTTCTTTGTAAATTTGGGGATGAGCTCTTTAGAATATCAACAAGGCGAGCAATGAAAGCATTGTCTAGCACATCCTCCCTATAATTGGTTTCCAAGTTAAGAAAAGCTGGTCAATAGAACTTCTTTGTGCAGACTGCAGAATTATATCTGAAAGTACTCAATCAGATCAATATAATATAGGGGAACAACATTAAGATTGCTTTAATGCAGGCACACACAAAACAAAACTAAAAAAAAGAGAAGAGTATCACTGAAAGTAGGCATACATCCAGTATCTCTGGATTCAATAAATTCAATGAAAGCAATGGATTGAAACCATACCAATAATGCCTAGCAATCCACAGGTTTGGCCTAGGCTCCTTCAAAAAAAAAAAAAATGGGACAAAACTTTAGATTTACCCTAGATCAGTAAGTTTCTTATTTGAACCGGTCAGCACGCTCAAAACAGATATGTTCCTAGCAGAATCAATTTTATTGGTCCAGCCTTGTTATAAGCAGATAAGTCCAGGTTTGCCCAATAGCACTGAATCATGGTTTAATTTAAATATTACCATTGACCTATTTGATCTTGTGAAATCAAAACTATATTTGCAACTGCTTTAATAAATAGGTCAAACGACAAAGAATGTTACATTTGTGTTGGGAAGAAAACGACCCAGACATTGCGGCTCCAATAAAACAGAATATTGATAACATACACCCAAAAAATGAGAGAGATTATGAAGATATGGCAAGGTTATCATTCCCTCCCAACAGCTTGTAGTTTCAGCCTCTACAAGGAAGAGAGCTGCATTTGTGTTGGGAAGAAAACGACCCAGACATTGCGGCTCCAATAAAACAGAATATTGATAACATACACCCAAAAAATGAGAGAGATTATGAAGATATGGCAAGGGTTATCATTCCCTCCCAACAGCTTGTAGTTTCAGCCTCTACAAGGAAGAGAGCTAAATCTATTAAAAGATTTACGCATTGCATCAAGCACATCACAAGGTTTTATGTCTAGAAGACCATAATATTTTACATAAAACAAGCATGCTCTGTTTGTTTGCCTAGGTGATGGAGGACAAGAAATCAAACTTGAATTTTACAATGATTTGGGGTTGGAAAGATAATGCAAGACAACTAGAACAAAATTAAAAAATAGGAAAATAAAGGGATAGGAACCTAGGAGTTAGCACCTAGGCTTGCTTGGAGTTAGCACAAAACAAGGAAAACCACTGGGACTCAATTCCTAGGGTTGGCTAGAGTCGACACTAGAGAAAAGAAACCAAAAGGCAACTTTTCATTCATCTCTAAATCTTATCCAAAAGGAGTACAATAGTTTTCTTATATAGTAAACTAAACCCTAGTTATAATTGGTGTAGAAAACCCTAATAGCCTTATTACAAAAATAAACTTGCTTCCAAATATTAAAATACTAATAGCCTAATAAACTATTAGGACATAAAACATAAAAATACAATTGACTTGCAAAAATAAATAATTCTAAATTAAAATAAAAATTCTCCTTGTGTCTCTAGCATCAAAAGATTCTATATTAAATCCAAGTTTCCTTTTTCTGTTCTTGAAATATTATTGCAACCTAAACTTAAGCATCTAGCTGAAGTGTTTACTTTTTAGACTGTCACACAAATAATGATTTTTTTTTTTTTCATAAAGAGGATGTAATGAAGATGAAATCTTAGGAGAAATCCTTGTCAATTATACAAGCAATCTTTCATTTTGCTTGCTCTTCCCAATAGAACTATAAAAGCAGTCAATATTGAACCAGATTTTTATGAGATAAGATATGAAAATGAGAGGTCAACATACGCATTCTGCTCACCTTACTCTATTTGTTTGGGAATCACCCAACTTTG
Organism: Quercus suber; assembly: GCF_002906115.3. Classification (NCBI taxonomy): domain Eukaryota; kingdom Viridiplantae; phylum Streptophyta; class Magnoliopsida; order Fagales; family Fagaceae; genus Quercus; species Quercus suber. Next base: position 543,773 of record NW_027069710.1, read on the forward strand.
AATTCCTCACATGAACACAAAAAACAAAGATATAGAAAAGGTATATAGAAACAGGAAAAATAAAATTTCATGAAAAGGAGAAGTAAATAAATGATAATAATGAAAAGGCAGTTCTAAAATTATTAAACAAAATAAAATTAGAAGGGGAGTTTCTTTTTTGAAGAGGAGGGGGGGGGGGGGGGGGGNGGGTGGGGGTGGATGGGTATCTTGTTCAGATGATGAATGGACAATTCGATCAACAAAAGAATCCAACATTGGTAATTGATTTTCATCTCTCATTTCATCCCCATATTCTAATTGTCTCAGCAACCAAATGCAGGCAGCAGGTTGTTGAAAATACAATTAGGATGCTGATGACAATGATGATTATAATTAGAACTGTATATAACAACAATAAGAACGATATGAAAATTTAAATAAATAAATAAATAAATCTTTAAAAAAATCTAAATTAGGTCACAAAGTTGGACGAGATAAAATAAAGCCAAACTTTTTCAAGCAATTTAGGTCTTAAAAGTCAAGAAAATTGTTTTCCATACCATTCAAAACTTTTTGTTGGAAAACAGCAGCCAAACCCGATTCAATATCTACCGAAATGATTGAGTCCATGCTTGGGTCATTAATTGTCACAAACTCAAGAACGGAACTTGCTTTTCTTTGTAAATTTGGGGATGAGCTCTTTAGAATATCAACAAGGCGAGCAATGAAAGCATTGTCTAGCACATCCTCCCTATAATTGGTTTCCAAGTTAAGAAAAGCTGGTCAATAGAACTTCTTTGTGCAGACTGCAGAATTATATCTGAAAGTACTCAATCAGATCAATATAATATAGGGGAACAACATTAAGATTGCTTTAATGCAGGCACACACAAAACAAAACTAAAAAAAAGAGAAGAGTATCACTGAAAGTAGGCATACATCCAGTATCTCTGGATTCAATAAATTCAATGAAAGCAATGGATTGAAACCATACCAATAATGCCTAGCAATCCACAGGTTTGGCCTAGGCTCCTTCAAAAAAAAAAAAAATGGGACAAAACTTTAGATTTACCCTAGATCAGTAAGTTTCTTATTTGAGGGGGGGGGGGGGGGGGGGGAGGAAAAGACCTGGCATTCACATTTGATATGGGTTTGTCAGCCATATTTCCAGTTAAGACTGCAGAATCTTCAGGGTTTTTTGTTGCTTCTGATAACTTTTTTGATCCATTAACTGGTCCATCATAAAACTGGAATGCATCAACATACTCAGTAAGACAAAAAAACATTATGAGTTTTTCACACATGGTGCAAGAAACTAATGACTAACCTTAGATTTCATCTCTTTACTAGGATCCAATATCCGAGCAAGTAGGTTCAAGCTCTGCATTGCAGCAAGGGTTCATTATCCTCAAGATTGTTTCTCATAATGGGAAATGGGGGATAAAGATAAATAAAATAATCATAAAACACCTTTTCAATCAGGCTTTCAGAGGTCTGCGAGTGCTTTAGAGTATTGACCAAAGGATCAATGATGCCTTCAGCTTCAATTATCTGGCAAACATGATTGCTGCATCAAGAAAAATAAGAATAATGTGAATTATATGATGTAAGGGATGCTTAATGCATAAGAGCCATCCAACAGACCTAATGTCTAAAGAAGAAGAAGAAGAAAGATGCAACAGAGAAATTAGAACTACGTGATATGAACACTAACATGAGTACCACTGCCTAATAAATGAAAAGCTTTTCAACATGCAAACCCAGAACAAAATAGAGTGAAATATGTGTCAATCCCCAAAATGGCATGAGCTTTAAAATTCAATACGAAGAAAAGATAGCAAAAAAGTTGACAGTATATGAAACAAGGCAAATATGGCTAGTAGAGGTTTCGTGTAGACACATACATATATAAATATCTACATAAATTTATATAAAATAATAATAGAGTGACTACTTTTTATGCTAGCCAACAATTTGCTGCAACCCTCCTTTTTCTGGGTTTGGGACCAAACTATGAACAATATATACATGTATGTATGCATATATAAAACAAATAAAAAGCATCAATAAGAGGGGCTAGAGGAACAAAATATTTTGGTACCTGTGTACCATTTTGGAATTACCACTATAAAATATATATTTGTATATTTATGAACTTAAAATATGTATATTTAGTTATAAATTCATGAGCTTATATATTTGGTTAGAGCCTGCTAATTTGGTAAGAGCCAATAAAAATATAAGTCCATGTCCATCCTAATATGTTGCCCAGGTTTACATTTTTTTCCTCATAGAAGCAATCAACAACCTAATCAACCTTGGCACAAAATGCAAGTCCATGTATATGTGTGTGTGTTACCAAAGATTCATATGGGGCAGGTTAACTTGTTCTGCTAGGCAGCAAAACAAGAAACATAAAAAATGTTTGTGCGGTCAAAACAGAAATTCAAAGAAAGCGGTTAGCAAAGAAACCAAGAAGAAGTGGGCAACATGGGGCTGTGGACAATGTGGAAGAAGAAAAAGTGGGAGAGTGAATGATCTTCTCCCTCTGGAAATGCTATTTCAACAAGCTTAGCATCTGCATACAATGGTGTCTAGTTTTAACAAATTTATAAGAACACCCTTTTTATTGTGCAGGCCTAAAATAGAATTACCAACTCAAATAGCCAAAATGAGTTGAAGTGCATACTGATACCTTTTGCAAGAGGATATTATACCAGTTTGGATTGGTAAAATATTTTTCAGCTGTATTGGCGAGTATGGTACGAGGAGAAATTGTATCAATTATAGGGCAAATAAGCAAGTAGTAAAAAATGACAAGTTAATCAAAGAAGTGGCAAAGGTATGATTTTGGATATATTTGAATGGTAGAGAAGAATACATGGGACCAACCCCGATTAATGTTAAAGATCCATGACTAACCCCAAATTTTTGGGAGTAAAGCTTTATTGTTGTTATATAGGGTAAATTTACATATTGGGGAAGCAATTTCCAACATAGGCTAGCTTCTTCTAGGCCTTCAACTCCTCTCTCTCACTCTCCCCTGTCATGTAGCTGAGATCTCCCCTGTCAGCCCATGCGAAAGACGAAATCATTTACTTAAAAATCTCCATGTCACTCACATAGACCCCAAAAAAAAAATATCTCTGCACTAATGAGAACTTATTTATTCACTAGTCCAAGGAAAGAACCTTGTCAAATAAGCATGGGAGACCAAGCATTTGACTGTGAAACACTCAAGCACCACTGTCCCGGATAAAAGAGTATTGTCAGCTTAGAGTGGAAGGCAAAGGCAAAGTGACAAAGCCATTAACTGAGAAATTGTAAAAGATTTTTTCCATCCCCTCTGCTCTTTTTTTTTTTTTTAATAGGAATTTTCATTTAAAGCCAGAGAGGTTAGCTAGGATCACTATTGCTGTAAAGACATCAAGATGCTTAAAACCCAAAGAATGATAAATTACCTGCTAGACAACCTTTCCAAAGCTTGAGTAGCAGACAATCTGACAGAATCATTGTTATGGCCTAAAAGCCGAACTAAATGCTTGATTGCTCCAGCTTCCTTGAATGCGACTCGAATATGTTCATTGATAGATGCATCAGCAATTGACTCTGCAGCTCTTGATATGGCAGATTCATCTTCAAGCTCAAGAATCAAAACCAATCGAGCCACGCCATCCACCCATGGTAAGAGTGTAAGTCGCTGCTCACTAAAGCATCCAGATTGAGATTTCTCTCCATTCTCTATTTCTATAGCCCCAATACGAGCAAGAAATTGTTGTTGCGACCGTGCAACTATTGCTTTCATCTTGGTCTCTTCTATGTTTACATTCTTGTCATCAATATTTAATCCAAGGAGTACTTCGGAGGCACCATATTTAGAAGGACCTTTAGAAGTTTGTTTAATCTCTGTACCATCTGGTAAACTAGGCCAGGAATACAAACCTGGTTTGAAGGACTTGTATGCAGATGCACCAATCATAGGGACAGGAATCAGGCCTTCATCTATGACAAGAATTCTGTAATATTCATCCTTAGCAAGCTCCAACAATGCATTTCTTGCTTCCTTTCTAAGCACTTTAGCTCCTTCCACATCAGTTGTTAAGGCCTTTGCCTGCATTTATAATCCAAGTTTATAGAATGCCAAAGAATTTTTATTTTTATTTTTTTAAAGCCATGTAAATAGAGGCAACTCAGAACATGTTGTTATTAACATCCTCTTACGCTTAAGATGTTTTTTTTTTTTTTTTTTAATTATTTCATTTGAATATTACTGCATTCCATACAGCTTGAAAATGTAAAAAGAGCAAACTTTTCAGCCATTTGATCTAATAATGGACATGAATTCTTTCTATCAATTGAGGAAATGTTAAGGAAGCCTCACCAATTTTTGTATAACACCTGCTTCAACCATGATGCTGTGGTTAATTTGGCTCAATGCCAAATTTGCCAAAACCCCTCCTGCTGCTTCCTTTAATTTTATGTCATCATCATCGAGGGACTTAATAAGTAATGGCAATATATCACTGTTTGCAATTTTCACTCCAAGCTTCTCATCCACTGACAAGTTCCACAAAGTACACATACTTTGCTCCTTTACCTGCAAAAATGATTTCAGAATATCTCCATTCTTTTTTACCAAGAAATGTGTTGACAGGATGACTGATATTCCAGAGTATTTTTGAGGTGAGGCTTGAGGCTAACACATATAAACCTCCTGTGTTGTCTCCTCTTCCTCTGAATATCTTCTATATCCCAAAAAAAAAAAAAGGAAAAAAAAAAATATATATATATATATATATACACAGATTCCAATGGTGATCTCTATACCTCAGGAGTCAAGGAAGGTTGGCGCAGCAAGCCAGTTATCTCTTCAATTGCTCCACTTTCTGCTACTAATTCCCTGTATAAATTGAATGATGAAATTGATCGTAAAAGGCCTGCAGCTGCTTCACAAGGGGAACTAGACTTTGACCTAAGAAGGTTTACAGTGAGGTTTATGCAGCCAGGAAACTGCATGATAGCATCAATACACTTCTTTCCTCCAAGTGAGTATTTCCAGAGAGCTACTATTGCTTGTTCTCTGTCAAGGTCATCATGGTCTAGCCCAAGCATTCGAACAAACAAGGCCACATAACCATCGCCAAAACTAGGAGAAGGTTTCTCAATTTCTTCAATATCCTGGAAGTAAAGTAAGAAGATGCCTGGTCATGTAGCTTAAGCAAGTGAACATTTGTCACTCTCAAGGAAAAATTTAAAAGTAGTAGACAACATAGTCAGAGACGGTCCTAACACCATCCCCCCTCCCCCCCGGCCTAACATCCCCAAAATTTATTTATATGTATAACATATAGTTTTATATAAATATTTTAAGTTTGACTCCTAAAAAGTACATTTGGTCCCCAAAAATTCAATTGATCCAAAGAGGTCACAAAAAGAAAAGAAATGACCAGTTTTTCCATGACGCATGGCCTTCCTCTAAAAATAATATGATTTTTACAAAATATATATTTTATACTTTCTTGGGGTTTTATGTAGCTAAAATCCTTTAGAAAAAATAAATGTAATCCTAACAAGCTGAAAATTAAGGAAAACCGAGTAATAAGAGGCTAATGGCCTTCAAGCAAGGTTACTCTTTTAAATTTTAGTTACATCCCTGAACATAGTTATATATAAGTAACAAGATATCTAGTTTTTTTTTTTTTTTTTTTGATAAGCGACAAGATATCTTGGTTTTACTAGCTAGAGGTGAGTCCAAAGGGCTCTTCTTTAGCAAGGTTCCCTACGTTATTAAAATTATTTAAAAAAAAAAAAGAAGATATCTTGGTGTCTAATCAAGTAAACAACTTTAAGAGAAAAACGTTTCACTAACATTTAAAAAAAAAAAAAAAAAAGGTTACATGTACACCCAATGGGTCTTGAACTTACAACCTCCCCCCTCTACCCCATTTTTATGCGGGGGAAAGTACCATTTGAGTTAGAGTTTATTAGCAAGAACATAATTTGATTTATAGGAGAAAAACATAATCATGTACTTTCAAACTTTTAGTTTGTTAAACCAAGTGTCTAGAGAATATGGATATGGGGTAAGCATTGATATAAGAGCCCATATCAAAAGTATGAGACCTCATTCTTTGCAAACACACAAAGCTAGTGTTAAATAAATCTATCTTGATTGTGATTAGCATAAATTCACCAAGTCCAAGAAAATTGAAAGAGTCCATCCTGATTCACAATGTGCTCAATATGAGTACATTGTGCATATGGTTGCATTTTATTAAATTGAATTTTTTAATTATTTCTTTTCCAAAAAACTAATTTCAAGCATGACGATTAAATTTTCAAAAAGTTTCTCTTTTGTATTCAATCTTCTAATGGTCAATTTGGGATGAGGGCACGTATTTGTCAAAATTCTACAATCTACCAAAAGGATTGTTGTTTTTCAAAAAACAAATTTGGTAATCTAAAATCCATAGGAACTTCATACAAACTTTCATCTGCCATCGGAAGCAACATGAAACCCAATTCTCCAACCAAATTTCCTAAAATTAACACAATTTTCGGTGCCTTTTTTGTTTCAATTTAGAAGAACCAAACCCCACCACCCAAAAATAAATAAAGAATTGCCAAATCTCATTTGTCTACTCCATGTACAAAATCCATGGTAACCCATAACATGATTTTAAAAGAAAAGCATTACACAAATAAATCCAAATTCGTTAACAACAGTAACTTAAATAACAGCTAAGCAACACCAAAACTAGAAAAGAAACACTTGACCAACAAAAATTGTCATGGCAAATTCGAACACACCCACATACAAAAACAACATGCAAATATGAAATAGCATGAAAACCCAGATTAAAAAAAGAAAGAAGCTTGAGCTTAGATGAACATACAGGAGGTTTAGAGTGTTGTGGAGTAGCATCAACAGCACCACCACCACCACCACCACCATCACTGCTGACCCTTGTGATGACTGAACGATTAGAGCAAGAAATGAGGTTGAGGCAATGATATTGATGGTGTTTGGTTGCATAGGAAAAGATTAGTGTTGGTGTTGGGTTGCTTAGTTTGGTTTTTGTTCTGGTTCTAACTGGAATAACTTCCAGATGGGTGTTGAAGTTGGGAAGTGAGTGTTGGGCATTGGGGGACTTCAAGGGGAAGAAGGGTGTGGAAGTTGCTGCCGAGGCCAACATTTTGGCCTTCAACGATGGAGGAAACAAGGGATTGGCCTCTTGGGGCTTTAGATTTTAGAACTTTTTCTTTTTTCTTTTTTCTTTTTTGGGGTTTCTGGTTTGGGTTTTTCACCAATGGGTAATGGCTACAGAAAGTTTTTTTTTTTTTTTTTTTGGTGGGTATTAATGTCATCACCCGTCATAGTGCAGAAAGTAGATTTGGGACCTTTTCTTTTTTTTTCCCAAATACTTTTTTTTTTTGCACACATTTTTTTTTTTAATGTAATCCTTTTGGACGTGGAAGGACTACACTGAAATGGAAAAAAAAAAAGTATTAAGATGAAAATATGTGGGAGTTGGGAAATGTAATTTGTAATTTAACTCTTTTTTTTTTTTTTTTTGCCTTGTAATTTTTTTTATAATAAGACAAAATATTATTGATTCAAATTAGAAAAAATTAGAGCGCCTAATAAAAAATAAAAACTCTATTCAATTCAAGTAACATAGAGCTTAACACCCTAAGTATATGTTTTGCTAATAAATACGTCAATTGGTTCCTTTTTTTTTTCTTTTTTTCTTTTTTTAATGAGAAAGATAAAGTTCATTGAAACTGAAATTGAAGTACAACAAAACAAAAACACGGAAATAGCACTCTTAAGAGCAGTCAGACTCGATGATGTGCTGGACCATCCAAGGAACCATTACATTTTGCAAATTAAGCAAGGGAATGCGTTGCTTTGTTGTACTCCCTTTTCAGGTGACAAACTTTCCAACTACAAAAAGACTCAAGGAGAGCAATAATTCCTTGGTACAAATGTCCTGAGCTGCCATTTGTTTCCTTCGCTTACAGGTCTTGGACAACTGTGAGGGCATTTGATTCAAAGATGACCTAAGTGAGCCCAATTTCTTTGGCTAAAATGATTCCATTATCCAATGCAATTATTTCTGTTTCCAAGCTTGAATATTGGCCTGGCAAGAGCTTACATAGAGCTGCAATGGGCTCACCTTCGTTGTCCTTATAATTACCCCGACACTAGACAATCTTCCATCTTCAGATACAGCTCCATCCACTTTAACCTTGCACACCTAATGATGGAGCTTCACATCTACTTGCAGCGGAGGTTTGGTTTTGATTACACAAGGCAGTGGCCTCTCTATAATCAAACCTGGTTGCAGCAGCAAAGAACCAGACTTGGTCAGGTGAAAGGCCGCCATCCTCAAACACCTTTTGATTTCTATTATATCATATAGACCAAGATGTTACCAAGAGAGTTTCAAGGTCTTGGGTAGCTCCAGTATTCAACATTTGCAGAGCAAAGTCTATGAAATCACCCTGTCTTACCCTCAGGTTTATCGGACATCCTTCCCACTTGTCCCAAACTTGTTTTGCAAAGTCGCAATGAAGAAGAGTATGGGAGATGGATTCAGGCTCTTGCTCACACATTGGGCACATAGGACTAATATTCACCCTCTTCGACAAAGATTCAGCCTGGTAGGGAGGCCATTCAAGCAAGCTCGCCAAGCAAAGATTCTGATTTTGCTGGGATCTTTAGATGCCATATTTTCCTCCATAAGGGGGTCCTCTGATCACCATTCGAGCACTCTCCACATTCTTCAGTTTCCATTAAGCTTAGTGCAACATAATATGCACTTTTAACTTTAAACCCCCCCCCCTTTTTTTATTGCCCATCCAAATGAGGTTATCCTCTAGCAAGTTATAGCTCAATGGAATATTTAGAATTGTATTTGCCTCGAAAGACAAAAATATAGTTCGAATCACCTCAGATTTTCATCTTTTAGTTTCATAGTCTATTAGAGTCGACACCATAGGGAAGTCATTAATGGGCTTAGGGGGAGTAATTACCTTATACGTTGAGGGGTAGGTAGCCGCTTGTCTTCCTAAATGTGAATATGCCGACCATTTCCAACTCTCCATCAGGTTTCTTTTCTAATTACTTCCAAAGCTTGGAAAATACTACGCCAAGCATATGACAGGTTGCATCCAAGCTTTGAGTTTAGGACGTCACCATGTAGGTAGTACCTTGCTTTGTAAATTCGAGCAATTAAGGATTGAGGGTTTGAGAGCAATCTCCATCCTTACTTTGCTAACATGGCAAGGTTGAAGGCTTGAAGGTTTCTAAATCCCATGCCTCCTTCTAATTTTGATTTGCATAACTTCTTCAAATTAATCTATGCTATTCTCGACTCTTGCACTCTTTGGCCCCACCAAAATCTTCTCATCATTCCTTCAATTTCATCACAAATGCTCTTAGGAAGTAAGAAGCAGCTCATGGCATAAGTGGGGATGGATTGGGCTACTGCTTTTATGAGAATTTCCCCTTCCCCCCATGGATAGAAGTTTCTCTTTCCACCCAAACAATTTTCTAGCAACCTGTTCCTTTACCTTTGCAAAAATATTTGTTTTGGATCTGCCAATGATAGAAGGCAACCCAAGGTACTTGTAATGCTTCAAGTCTTTCAACGACCTCATTACTTCCAGCACCTCAGCTTTTAATTTAGATGGAGTGTTTTGGCTAAAAAATATTGAGGACTTATCTACATTGATCTTTTGTCCAAAGGCTGCTTCATAGAGGTCAAGGATTGCTATAAGCTTCAGACATTCTTGTATACTTGTCTTGCAAAAAAGAAGACTAACATCGGCAAAGATAAATGGGTGACCATAGGGTTGCCTCTATAAATTGATACACCACTAAGCATATTATTCCTAAATGAATCATTTATAAGAGATGAGAAACCATTGGCGCATATAAGAAACAAATAGGGTGAGAAGGGATCTCCTTGACATAGTCCCTTTGAGGGGACAATGCACCCGTGGGCCACTCCATTGATCAGAATAGAGTAGGTAACAGTGGTAATACAATGCATTATAAGGCTAATCCATCTTTCATAAAAACCCAATTGTTCCATGACTTTTTTAATGAAACCCCACTCTACCCTATCATATGCTTTACTCATATCTAGCTTGACAGCCATAAAACAATCCTACCCCTCTTTCTTGTGTTATAGGTAGTGCATAAGTTCAAAAGCGACAAACACATTGTCAATGGTAAGCCGTTCAGAGAGAAAAACACTTTGATTTTTAGTAATTATTTGGGGAATGATGGTTTTTAGTCGGTTAGCTAGGACTTTGGATATGAGTTTGTAAATGACATTACTTAGACTAATATGTCAGAATTCTGTTATTTTAGTGGTTTTTTTTTTTTTTTTTTTTTTTTTTTTTTTTTTTTTTTAAGGAATAAGGGTTATATTAATTCTATTTATCTCAGCCATAGACTCATTTGAGTTAAGGACATTTAGTACCATGCATATAACATTATTACCCACAATATTCTAGTATTTTTGAAAGAAGATAACAGACATACCATCTGGTCCAGGAGCTTTTGTGGGGTGCATTTGTTTGAGAGCATCTTCAACCTTCTCTTTATGAATTCTCTTATAAGGTCTTGATTCATCTCACTGGTCACCCTTGAAGGGATTGTGGCTGTTACTTATGTTATGCTACTTGGGAAGGAGGTAGTGTAAAGCTTTTCAAAGTACGACACTGCAATGCTCGCAATGCCTTCCTTGTAACTACACCAGCTGCCCTCCTTACTCTCAAGGCCGAGAATTGTATTTTTTTTTTCTCTCTAATGCCTTAGAGTGAAAATACTTTGTATTTCTATCTCCTAACCCAAACCATTGAACTTTAGCCTTTTACTACCACAAAATTTCCTCTCTATCAAGGAGGTCATTGATCTCTTTTCTCAACTTGGTGATTTCTCCTCCCAAGCTTCAATTTCTATCCATCACAACCATATCACTTAGAGCTTTCTTTTTTATCTGGATCTGCTTTGGTACCCGCCCAAAGGTGGACATATTCCATCCACTAAGCTCTGCTGCACACTGGTTTAGTCTCTCTGCCATACCTCTAGGGTTATTTTGGTTTGTACTATTCCTCCAAGCAACCTTAATAATATCTACATTCTTCATTTTTCGTCCACATCTCCTTAAAATGAAACCTCCTCCTTTTGGGCTGTTGGTAAGCAACAGAATCCGAAATTAGCAAAGCAAAATGATCTGAGGTTGAATCCACAATATGGTGAACTCTAGCCTCATTGTAATTATTAGTCCAACTTTGCATTACAAAAGCTTTGTCTAGCCTTAGATACACACTGTCATCTCCTTCTTGCATGTTGCACCATGTGAACTTAGGGCTGTTGATGCCCATTTTTGCAAATTTGTACCCAAAGGCTTATGAGGAAGAAAGCCCAATGAAGAGCAAGGCCCAAAGGCCCACCAAGAAGACCAAAGAACAAGAAGGGTCCAAAGAAACAAGTACAAGTGAAAGCCGTCTGCCGCAGAATACAGTTCTTTGGCAGGATGGCTTCGGCAGATGAAGATAAATTGGGTCCAACGCCCTTTTGATCTAGTTAACATTATTTGGCTCATAAAGGCCCAAATCCTTTTGTATAAAAAAAGTAGGCGTGAGAACTGATATGAAAAGGAACGATGAAAGGAAACAAGGAGCAGCAGGAATTGCGTGAAGGAAGAGTCAAACTAAAGGAAATGACAAATGCAGCAGGAAACGCATGAAGAAACAAGACAAAAACACGTAGCAGACGAAACAGAGCTAATCTGCTACGACAGGAATGGCGTGGGAGACAAAAACAAAAGACAGTGGAGCAAGAACAGAAGGGCCGAGGCACCACCAACCTGTACCCAGCCAATACAAGGGAGGTAGGCCCACGGTCAAAGAGATTCAGAGGGCGTGGTTTGGTGGTGGGGGGAAAAGAGGGTTTATATTTGGTTTCCTGCCATGACTTCTTTTGGGAACATATCCTGCTGGGATGATATTTTACCCAAAAGAAGTAATAAATTGTTGGGACCACTGATGCATGCCATAGAGCTAAGTAATGAGGTAGAGATATACGGCAGGAACAAACAAAAGAGAATTTTGTCGTGCAGCAAACATGTTCTGAGCAGATGGCAGTGGTCGGGGCAACCAATGGGTGAGTGGGTAATCTTGAAAGAATGCCCACAACAAACCAAAAACAGTTAGTGAAGCCCTAAGGGTAAAAGGGAGAAATCCTATTGAATTAGCTCACTATAAAAGGGAGGTAACCACGGTAGAAAAAAAGGGAGATCGAACAAGGGACGAAGTTAGAGGAAAAAACAGGGGAAAGAGTGAAAAAACAGGAGAAGAAGAAAAACACCCAGAGGGGAGAGAAAGAAAGAAAGAAAGAAAGAAAAAGAAGAGAGAAAACGCGGCAGGAATAGGGGCATGCATCAATAGACCATCTTTTCCCTCCCTCTTAACAAACCCACTCTTTGAAATCTCTAAAAGTAATAGCTAGTAGCCATTTAGGCCTATTCTCCAAAATGAACAACTTTTATGGCAGGAGCCCATGATAAGGTTGTTGAAGTTGGAGTTTGGATTCCTTCTTGGTTTACTATTCTATGGGCAGATTTAATACTTAATTTTGATTGCAAATATATTTGATTTCTCTCATTATAACTTATATCTGCCGTATTTAGTCATTCTGCGGTAGCACGTTTTTATTACGTCTGTCGTATCAGTTGTCCTGCTGTGGTGTCTTTACTTGCTGTATTAGTTATTCTGCCGTAGCACCATTTCATTATATTTACCGTGTTAACTATTTTACAAGCTAAACCATTTCCTGCCGAAGCTTTCTTCTTTATTTGTTGTTACGTATTTTACTGTTGACACAAGCTAACCATTATCCTGCCGTAAGTATATATATACGTATACCCTGTTTCTCATGTTCTGCAAAATATATTTTATATATGTATATGTGAATACGTATAAGTATATATACTTATATATGTATGTATATATTTGAGAATATGCTAACTCATTTAAACTAACATTTGTTTGATGGGTATTTTCTTTGGGTTTTAGATTTGTTTATGCGCAGGAAGTAGAAAAATGTTTCTGCAGTAAAAACGAAGAGTGGTCACTCACATTGTAGAAGGCTTTAAAGCACGGCAGACAGCTTTAATGCACAGCAGACAGCTCTGTTGCACGAGGCTTTAAAGCACGGCAGGAAGCTTTAAAGCACGGCAGGAAGCTTTAAAGCACATCAGGAAGCTTTACTACACAGCAAAAAGCTTTATTGCACAGCAGGCAGTCTTATTACACAGCAGACAGTCTTACTACACAGTAAAAAGTTTTGCTGCATAGCAGAAAAGTCAATCCTGCGGTAGAAACTAGAGAAAAGTCTTCTGCAGCAGAAATAGGGGATAAGCCCACTTTGCAATGTCTTTCCTTGGACTTGGACTCAACGTTTGCGCACAAGCCGGACCAAGTTGAGTCGCAGTTGGACCGATTTCAACTCCCTTACTCAGAACACTCGGGCCTACTACCGCGGAAGGCATCCTAGCCCAACGCACACAAAAAAGGCCCCCACAAGGGCTAATTAACCCTAGGTCTTTGAAGCTATAAGCATTGATAACTGATCTAAACCCTTCCATTTGCCTTTGGGTTCTTCGTGCTCCTCCCATTTTTTCATTTATTGAAAGTATCTTGTTAAAATCCCCAAGGCATAACCATGGTAATACCTTCTATTTAATGCTTTGAGTTAGTCCCATGACTCCTTCCTTCTCTGCGTTTCAAGATGTCCATAAAAGCCGGTAATTCTCCATTTGAAATTTGAAGGTTCATCAATGACTATTGCATCAATGAAATTTCCAGCATATCCCATAATTTCCAGCTTGGTTTCTTTCTTCCATAGCATCACCATGCCACTACAATTCTCAGATTTGGGCACCATTAAACCAAAAACAAAGCCAATCTTCTCTTTTGCTCGCCTTATATTTTTCTTATTCAATTTAGTCTCCATTAAGAAGACTATATCGGAATCCCAGCGCGCTGCTTAATTTCTCGTAGTGCATTAACTATCCAGGGGTTCCTAAGAACCCAGCAGTTCCAGCTTAAGGCCCTCATTACTCCTAGCGGTGCTGCATAGCAGTCATCGCTAATAGCTTATCAATCTGATCATCATTAAGAGTATGCACTTCACACATACATTTCAGAGGCCTCTCATATGGGTCTTCAACATCCTCTGGTATTTCCTCCCTTTTTGTGCCTACTGAAGGGGTTTGGGTTAATGACATTTGATTTTGGGCCTTACCCATTTCCCTAGCTATCTTTTTCAACTTTCCTTTACTTTGGGCTTTCTTATCTTTTACTGAGTCCAAGTTAGAGATATTACATACCTTATCCTCTTTGGTCTTTAACTTGCTTTTATTTAGGCTGGTTACCTCATGTGCTTCTTCATTGGGCTTCTGACTTTGGCCCACACTTGATAGTGCATCTTCATTCATCTTGAACAACTCTCTGACCAAAACCTGTTTAGTTATCATTTCACCTTTAGATTTTCCACCATTTTGCCTTGATTCTCACCCCTCTTTTTCTCTACTGTCCCATCTCTCTGGGTTGTCTGCTAATAGAGAATCTGACATCTCTGTGTTTGCATTACCACTATTCTGACTTTCCTTCTGCATCTTGGTTCCCCCACCTCCAGTTTGATTTTGAATTAAATTTGAATTTCTGATCTTTCTTGGCTCCGTCTAAAACCTTCCTCTGTTATTCTCATCTTCACTAGACTCATGGCCTTTACTAGTTGATGGCCTCATCATATCCAATACTCCTTTGATTGCACTCTCTGCTTTAAGCCATTCACCATACTGAAGGTTTGTTTGTTGCCATTCCAAGCTTTCATGGCAGTGTCTATTGTCATGCCCAAGTATTCCACAATTGAAGCAGAACGTTAGTAGTCGTTCGTACTTAAAAGTAACCCAACATCTTCCTCCTTCCACATTAGCGATATGCCCTCCTCTCCTCAGAGGTTTGTCAATAGGTAGTTCTACCTTAATCCATGTGAACTTGGCTTGGTCATCTTGCCAGGACCGTTTATCTACCTCAACCACTTGACCAATTTTATTTCCAATCACCTTACCAACTTCCTCAATCATATTCTCAAAGGGTAAACCCCATACCTGAACCCAGAAGGGTGAGTGGGTAAAACTGATGTTAGTTGAAGATAGTCCTTTCCTTCATCGACAGAGAAGGAGGAGGTTGTTCTCAAAATTCCAAGGTCCACTTTTTTCAACCCACTCCATTTGATACCTTGAGCTGAACTTAAATTGTAGGATGTTATTCCCCACCTTAACTATTCTTAAATTTGAAACCATCTTCCATGCCGATCTCAAAGTACTCTTGAATGCTCTTAGATTTTGCTGTCGATCTGATAGTAAACGCCTAAATAAGCTCAACGAACATTCCTCAAGCAACTCTGGTTTACTTGTGGCTGATATAGGGATATCTTCTTCCTCCTCTTTTGTAAGTTATAGATTCTGTAGGCTTTCAATGATTCTTTGTTCCATTCTAATATTTGTGTGGATTCTCCTCAGTGGGAAGAGTAATTCAAGGGATATCTCCTATAGTTGAATCTATTGGAGAGAGAGCTCGCATCTTCCAAGAGAGAAATACTCCTACAAGGGAGAGAGACTTGTCAATTGGTTCCTAGACTCATGTGAATGTGATAGAGACGATATACCTTAAACTACTAAAGTAATAAAAGAAGGTGATGAAGAGTTTCCTTTACTCCTTGTGGGTATTGTCTTTCTATTATTGTTTATCTGTCATCGATGAGTCTCACTCTGCCAGTAGTAAGTGATTTTCTTTGGCTAGTGGATCTCATTGCTATTTATTCTCAACCATCACCAAATCAATTCCAATCTTCGACAGTGATTTGCATTTTTGGTGAGTACTCTTCCAACTAGATTTTTATTTCCATTGTTGTAATTGCTAAGTTTCTTTGAGGTTTGATGCTATTTTTTTTATTTTGGAATTGTGAAGTTATTAGATTTGGATGTTGTAGTCCTTGAATTATTGAGGGTGGGTTTCATATTAAATTGTTGCTCTTGTCTTGGGTATGAGAATTCTATCTTGGAATTGTTGGGGTGCTGGTAGAGCCCTAACAGCTAGAGCTCTCAAGGCTTTGGTTCATAGAGAAAGCCCAGATATTATCTTCATCTTTGAGTCTAAAGCAAAGTATCCTAAGATAGGAAAAATCAAAGAATATTTGAAGCTTAAAGGATGCTTTTGTGTAAATGCGGAAAACAATTTTGGTGGCTTGGCTTTATATTGGGTTCATGGAGTTAGTTTGGAAGTTATCTTTGACAATAAAAATATCATTGCATGTTTAGTGTATTCTAATCCATCTATAGATGTTTGACTTCTCATTCTTGTTTATGGATCTCCTAAAGTTGCCCACAGAGAGGCATTTTGGGATTTAGTCACAAACCTTACAGCAACATTCTCAGGCCCATTGATGCTTTTGGGCGATTACAATAGTTACAATTCTAACACAGATAAGTGTGGTGGGAGCACTAGAGGGGATTATTCCTTCAAACCTTTTCATAACTCCTTATCCAATGCAGCAGCTATTGAGCTTGGGTTCCATGGGCCCCAATAAACATAGGTGGGTCGTAAAAGTGGTGGAGTTCATGTAAGAATTAGATTAGACCAAGGATGCTGCAACCAGGAGTGGCAAGAGATGTTTCCTAATGTAGGAATAAAGCATTTGGTTGCCCCATCTGACCACAAGCCTATACTTCTCGATACTCATTTTGAAAATAACAACAGCAATAAACCATTCCGCTTTGAGGCAATGTGGGTAAGAGATCCTGAGTGTGAGGAAGTCATTGACCAAGCTTCGAGAAAAGACTTTTTTAGATCCCATGGATTCAATCTAATGAAAAAAAAATCTCTCATACATGTTGCATGCTGAGTAAGTGGAACAAAACTAGTTTTGGACAAACCAAAACTAAATTCCAAGAGTTTGAAAGGTGCATAAAGATAATTTAATCAAAACCTCCAAGTAAAGAAGTTTTAGAGGAAGAAGCAAGGCTTATGATGGAATTAGAAGAGTGGCAAACCAGAGAAGAGCTTAGATTGAAGCAAAAGTCCAGTAAGTTATGGCTAAAAGAGGAAAAGAGGAACTCAAAATTTTTTCATGCCTCCACTTTGATTAGAAGAAGAAGAAACAATATTTCAGAGATTAAATTAGAAAATGAGCAAAGAATTTATGGCAAGGAGGATATTGAAAAGTATTTTGAAGATCATTTCAATGAGCTATATAGCACTTCAAATCCATCCTTCTCGGCAGTTGAAAATGAAAAGTTACTCAAGATCCCTTCAGAAGAAGAAATTCAAAGAACTATCTTTGAGATGAACCCACTAAAAGCCCCTGGGCCAAATAGTATGCCTGGATTATTTTTCAAAAAATTCTGGCATATTGTCAGGAAGTAGCTCGTACAAACAGTTCAATGTTTTTTCAGAGATGGATGACTACTAAAGGATATGAACAAGACCTTCATCACCCTAATCCCAAAGGTTCAAGGTGCTTATAATTTTGGGCACTTCAGACCTATCAGCTTATGCAATTTTTGTTACAAAGTCATCTTAAGAATTTTGGTGGCAAGATTAAGACCTCTGTTGGATAAACTAATAGATCTTGCATAAGTTGCTTTTGTCCCTAATAGAAATATAGAAGAGAATGTTTTGTTAGCCCAAGAAGTTGTGCACTCTTTCTCCACCACTAAGAAGAAAAAGGGGTTTGTGGGATTGAAATTAGACTTCCAAAAGGCTTATGATAGATTGGACTGGCCTTTCCTAGTTCAACTATTAAAAAATTTTGTTTTCTTCAGAAGTTTATAAATCTCATATGTCAATGTATCTCCACTGTGAGTTTCACTCTTTTGCTAAATGGGGGAAAGGGCCCATGCATCAATCCTTTAAGAGGCCTAAGACAAAGGGATCCCTTTATCTTTTCATTATTGAGAGTGAAGTTCTAGCTAGAATGATCAATAGAAGCACAGCCCAAAGATTAATCAATGGCATTAAGATTGCTCTTTCAACACTTAAAATCTCAAAACTCTCCTATGCAGACAATGTTTTATTGGTCTGCAAGGAACAACATTCAGAGATCAATGAGATTATGAACATCCTAGGAAAATATTGTGAGTGGTTAGGCCAACAAATCAATTTTAAGAAAGCAGGTGTCTTTGCTTCAAAAGGGATTCAATCTCAATTTCTGAACCAACTCTGGAATCAAAGAGGATTAAAGAAGTTATCCCAATGTACTAAATATTTGGGAGTTCCTTTATTCCTCTCAAGCAATAAGAAGAAGGACTTTGCTTATCTCAATGAAAATCTTGAATCTAAGGCAAGTAGTTGGAAGAGCAAATCTTTGTCTTGGATGGGAAGAGCAACACTATTGAAATTTGTAACATTGGCTACTCCACTATAGACCATGTCAAGCTTTCTCACACCAAAATGTCTATGTGAGGAGATTGATAGCATGTTAAGAAAATTTTGATGGAGCCCATTAAAGAATTCAAACCGTTATTTTACTCCTCTAGCTTGGGACAATTTATGCCAACCAAAAAATTTGGGTGGCCTTGGTTTTAGGCACTTCTCTAATATCAATATGATCCTCCTCTCCAAAGTTGCTTGGTGGATTTTAAATCAGTCTGACCGACCATGTGTGCAAGCATTTATTGCCAAATACAAGGTGAGAAGAAATTGGCTCAATGTTGAACCATCCAAATAGGCTTCTTGGGCATGGAAGAGTGTGGAATTTGCTAGGCATATTCTTGTGGCTAGAGCTTGTAAGCAAGTCAGCAATGATGAGAGTATTCTCACGTGGGAAGATCCTTGGGTCCCAGACCTACCAAATTATAAACTAGTGCCTTTGTCACCTGAAAATCAATCCAATTGCCTACTAGTGTCACAGCTTCTAACTCCAGATAAATCAAGCTGGGATAAACAAAACTCTATAAATTATTTATTGAAGACTCGGCCAAAGCTATCAAGAGAATTCTAGTCAAAGTAAGCCAAAGGGAGGATAATTGGTTATGGCTAAAATCCCATAATGGGAAACACTCAGTGAAGTCGACATACAAGGAAATTCTAACTCTATCTGATCCCATTGAGCTTGACCAAGTGAAGTCAAAAATTTGGAAATCAAAAGTACATGATAGGTTTAAGATGGTCTTATGGAGAGTTGCCTTAGATATTCTTCCCACTAAGGAAAAATTAATAAGATTCTTCCCATCTATGGACCCTAAATATCCTCTATGTGATGCCCTCACCTGAATCCACCTTACATTTTTTTGTATTCTGTCATGCGGCTAGATCTTTGTGGGCTGGTAATGTTTAGGGGTGCAGACCGGATGCAATGCAATTTTATAATCCAGGTTAGTTTATAAATTTTCTTTTAACCCCCAAGTTTCTTTCTATGGCTCTTCTGACAAGGAGGAGTTCCTTTTATTTGGGGCTTTGGTGTTGGAGCAACTATGATTTGCTTGAAATCAAGTTGTTTATAAAGGATTAAGTTTTTCCTAGATAAATATCTCCAAATAATCTTGAAAAATTTTAATGAACACCTTGTTGTGCTCACTGATGTCCCCCTAGTGTCCCCTAGACCATTTGTTTCTTCTTGGAACAGACCTGAGCAAGGAGCTGTAAAGATAAATTGTGATGCGGCAATGGGGCTGGACCATTCATTTATTGCCATTGTGGCGAGAGATTGGAAAGGGGCTTTGATTTTCTCCTTGTTTAAATAGGTGGAAACCAACCTCCCTCTCCAAGCAGAGGCTGAAGCCATAAATTTGGTAACTCGTTTAGCAGTTGATCATGGTTTTGAGAATGTAGTGGTTGAGAGTGATGCCAAAGCATGTATTGAAGCTCTTAAAGCCCTTACTGATGCCGTGCCTTGGAGAATCTCAAACCATATTTGCCGATATTCTTTCTTGGGCATTCAGTGGCTAGCAATTTGTTTTTAGGTGGAGTTCGAGAGAATCAAACGAAGTAGCCCATGTACTAGCTTCTTGGTGCCTTGGGAAAAATTTGTCTGGATGTTTTGTTCAGAGTTATGCTCCTAGCCCTTTTATGGATGTAATTAATTCAGAGCAACTTAATGTTGTAATTGTTGCTTAGACTCTGTTTCTTTGTGTTTGTTAATAAAACTTTCGGTTCATCAAAAAAACAACCACAAGAGAATCACCCTCAAGAATAACTTTTTAGCCTTGTGATTAAATCAACTATAAGAAATGTGATCTTTTAGCCTTGTGATTAAATCAACTATAAGAGATGTGATTCAGTGATAGTAATCACAATGGGTAGGTGGATCTATGGATGCTATATAAATATTTTTGGGTAAATTACATTTTATCCTTATGATTTGGCTACATCATAATTTAGTTTGACTGCAACATTCTTACCCTTGTGGTGACCATCCGTAAAATTTGTTTCATTTAAAAAAGATTTTTTTTGGTCCCCTGATAGCTTAGGCACTGTTAAAACAACGAATAGGCGAAATTACATTTTTAATCTTTATGTTTTGGGAGTTTTTTTAATTTGGTTTTTGAGTTTTTAAAGCTTCATTTTTGTCCTCATATTTTTAAATTTGCTATTACTTTGGTCCTCAATTGAGGGAATGGCATGGCTGTGCCAAAATGACAACAAATTCATAAATCTAAGGACCAAAAATAAAATTATAAAAAATTAATGACCAAATTAAAAACATGACCAAAATATAGGGGCAAAAAAAAGTAATTTCCTCAAAAAAAAAAAAAAAAACACGAACTTCCTCTTGTTACCTTTAACAATGTGAGACAAATCGAATACTTAAAAGGAGAACACATGATTCTCAAAAAAAAAAAAAAAAAGAAAAGAAAAGAAAGTAGGGATGAATTATGGCAAGATAGGCCAAAAAAAGGTAACAAGTCTAGCCTCTGCTATGGTCATAGTGATGTCTACGAAAGGTCTTAGATGAATTAGTTGCCACGTGGCATTTTTTCTAAATATTTTGAGGTAGTTGCCACGTCTGCTTGCTCTCTCTTTGAGAAAATCCATGCATCCTATGCCATGAATTATACACAAAAAGATAAGGAAACACAATCACTCTCACATAACGCAGAGCTCTAAGATGAGCTTCCAAATTCCCAAAGCTCTGCCTCTGCCTCCTCTCTTCCACTCTGGCTGCAAAATTCCCTCTCTCTTCATTACTTCTAAACTCAAACCATCCCATGATGCCAAGCCCAAAAAGGTGCACTTTCTTTGTTACTATTTGTAATCATTTTTTTCCTATCATGTTGAATTTTTATTCAGCGATTCTGTATATATATATATGTATGGATTTCACAGCCCCTTATGTTCAATATCAGACTCTTGCATGTATCACCCAGAAGCCACTTCACGAGTTTTTTCTAAAGAAATCAACTTTAGCAATTCAAGTTGGAGCAATTTTGGCCACTGTAAGACACCAATTAATCCTTACATGTTTTACATTTTTTTTCTTGAGCTAAAATATTAATGATAAATTAATAATCATCATGACAGGTTGATCAGCCAGCTTTGGCTGTAACTGGAGTGAACTACGTGGAAGATCCTATTACAGTTTTGATACAATTAGGAATTGTGGCCTTTGGGTACTTCCTTATCATACCTGTAAGTCAATGTTAACATTTTATATCATCCTTGCACCAATCATTTTGTATTTGACCATGGAGATTTATAATATTGTTATTATATTTTGGTGAATTGCAGCCGATCATCATGAATTGGCTTAGGATAAGATGGTACAAAAGAAATCTCTTGGAGATGTATTTTCAGTTTATGTTTGTCTTCATATTCTTTCCAGGGTAAGATGTTCTTTTTCACAAGGTTTCTGGTACAATATTAATCCATGATGATAATCCTAAATTTTAGTGCTAGGCCATATTCTGCACTTGTTGCACCTAATTTTCATTGCACTGAAAATGTAGATTATTATTAAAGCATTCAATTCCAATTGGCACTCTATACCTTGTTAGATACATAAAATGTGAAGTAGACACTTTCTATTTCATATGAATTGGAGAGGAACCTGTTTCCCCCAACAAACCAATGTAGAAGTGCTTTATTAATGTCATGTAATAACCCTGCAAATTAAGAATTCCTAACTGTATCGCACTGTGAAATTGTAGTACCAAATTTGCTCTATTAGTCTTGCATCTCACCTGAATCAATTAACTAGATTTATATGTATTTTCATATGTTTCATTAATTCAGTACTTTTTTCCCTCCCTGTTGTGCAGCATACTCCTTTGGGCACCCTTTTTGAACTTCAGAAAATTCCCACGGGATCCATCAATGAAGTATCCTTGGTCTACACCACAGGATCCTTCGAAAATAAAAAATGACTACTTGAAGTACCCATTTGCCAAACCTGAGGACTATAGAGTAGATTGAAGAAGCATTGCTTGCTTCTAACATATAACAAATCAGTAGGTGGAATTGTTGGAACTTTCTCTAATAGTGAGGAGTTGTTTTGTGTGATCCACACAATGGAGATAGATGCAACTGAAAGTGCAATGTTTTTAATGTAGAAAAAGTTATAAACTTACAATCGATGGCACAAGATTCCAAGCAGCCTTTTATGTGAAATATAGTTTTTTACAATTGCCATGATTGTGTTGAATGAAATTTAGTTGCAGAGGACACATGAGACACAAATTTTAGCGCTAATCCAAATCATTTTCATAACCTACGATGAAAGGATCTCCATATCGCAATTTTGATAACAATGGCGATTAGCCCACAGCCACAGTCGTCATTTGCGGTTACTACATTGGGGTTTTAAATTTTAAATAAAGGTTGGACTACTGATTTTTGAGCTTTGGTCTTTATGGTATGATTTTTAAGGTTGTGCTTGAGTTGGTATTTTGGGTTCAAAGTAAAACGATTGGGGTTTTCAGGTTTGAATTTTTAGCTTTGGCTAGTGAGGAATGAGCTGTGGGCGCCATTTGTGGTCTGGGGTTTATTATCAAAACTTAAAAGAGTTTTTAGTTTTCAGGTGTGAGCTTTGGACAGATTAAGTCCCCATTTATTGCGCAGAAAATGGTAGCCTAACCCTATATTTGGATTAGAGGAGAAGGCAATATTTGCTGACCACCCATTCTCATAGTTGGATTAGAGGAGATAATTCATCCAAAAATAAATAAAGAGGATTAGAGGAGATGCCAGTGTATGCTTACCATCCATTCTCGTAGAGAGTTCTCTCCCTCTATTCCAAGCATACCTAATGTTACAAAACTATCTCAACTACAGCCACATACAAGAAAAAATGTTTTCCTTTATCTTCTTTTAGCAATCTAGACCAGAAAAGAATGGAGAATCATGATGGTGCAAAACTTCCTCAAAATGCACCATTAAATGATTCAACTCATGCTTCAACATAAAAAATTCAGATATAAAATTATATGTAAGCATTAACAGTAAACAGTATTTGCTTTCCATCAACTTTCTCCCCTCACAAGGGATCTAAGCAAGGATGGGCTCTACAGTTCCTTCTATGTAAAGCAAATGCCTCTGCTGCATTTCCCTTTTTCTTTTTTTGGCTCAGAGCATTTCTCATGTAATTAACAAGATCTTCGAAAAAGCCAGGTACATATTACCACAACCAATGTAGATAAATATGAAGATTTAACATTAAACTTAAACAACAGAAAAGGAAAGAACAATATGTAATCAAAATTTCATCTGAATTTAAACATAATTATCAAAAAATACATGTGTATCTATCTCTTTAAATTTTGGTGGTACTCTCAAATCTCAATGTTAGAGGTAAATAACTTAAAAAGGTTCTAAAGATTTTTTTTTTTTTTTTCCTAAAAAGGAAAATCAAATACATTCTAATGGCCCGGACCAAATCAGACAATCAAGCAGTATTGCCCAGGCCCTTCAACTACTTCTAGTTCAGTATTAAATTGGGACTTGGGAACTATTCATTCTCAGCCACTTTATTACAGGGCAAATTGGATTACTTTGCCCTTGCCGAATATCAAAAAAACAAGGTACCGCGTATCGAAAGAACAAATGGGTTTGCACCACTGGTTGGCATGGCATAAAATCTTGCTCAGAAAGATTGTTGAGAACTGAAAACTAAAGAGAGTTTCTTCCAATCCAGAGACTCCATGTTTGGGGACATGTAAGCAGCACCCACAGCCAAGGCAATGACAACAAAGGCCACACTTTTAACACACCCATAGCCACGTGATGCCTTTCCCAATATTGCCTTACAATACTTGTCTGCATCCTTGAAGCGAGCAAGGTGAGCAGCATCTGCCCCACTAGCCAATGCTTTCTCATTCTAAAGCAATCAAAAAGTATAAATGAGCCTATTTATGTTTTTACTTCAAAATAATTACACAAATAATCTAATGCTTCAGTAGAATAATTAAACAACAGCAGCGACAGCAACAATAACAATAGAAGACTACCTTGTTCCTAAAGTTCTTGAGAGTTTCCCTCAGAGGGTCAAGAGGAGACAGTTTCACAGAATGCTCTTTCCAGTCCTCAGAAAGTTTTCTCAAAACAGCAACACTTGCTTCTAGATTGTCCTCATAAACCATGTCCTATTTACATGCAATGTAAAATTACTAAATTAGAATACTAGTAAATCTACAATTTCAAATTCTGAAACAATAGATACGAATAAGATTCCATCTTCTTAAAAAACACGAATTTATGATATTTAGATGGAGTAGCTCACCCACTGCCTGAAACAATCAGCATGTTGGGTCAAGCACCAAATGAAAACACCAGTTGCTTCTTTGGATAACTCAGGAATGCCTGTGACAAACAGCCAACTATAAGCCCATCTTCAAAACCTAACATTTTCCCCAATTAATACAAGTATCAAAGAAACTAATGAAAAGGCAGTCATCTCTATTTTACATACTTTCTCCTGCTGCTTTGGCAGCAAAACTCAGTATCTGCTGTGAGACTTGTTTCATTGTTTTGCTTCCAGCGGTGCCAGCAAGAGCGACCTCTTTTAAGGTGGGATATATGGCCTCAAACCTTTCAGTAGCCTACATGAAACAATATTCAAATGAATGTTGAACAATTAATCAACAATACATCTATCCTCAGATACTGCAATTTCCCCAAGAGTACCCCACCTTTACTCTAGCTGAAGATGCAGGGAAGGTAACTCGCATGAGTATCTCAAACGCAGAAGGTGGCATCAACCTCTCCCCTTCCTAACTGCACCATTTACAAGAATAGGGCGAGCTTTTGGGGCAGACATAATTCTGATACCAAATAAACAAAGATTATTAAAAAAAACAAAGCAGGAACAATTAAAAAAAATACATGCGCCTGCACACACATATACACAATTACAAAACTGTTTATGCTTTCATACCTCTCCACCAGCTGCAAAACCAGGTCCCTTGACTGAGGATTACTGCTTTTGCCAGTGACCACAGGCAAGAGGTTGCGTGCCCATGCATGCAGCCCTACAGCCAGGTCTCCTTGACAGGCCTACAACAAAAATTGTGAGATCTGGTATGAGAAGCATAATCAAAGAAAAAAATAAAGAAAGAACTGATTGTAATCTTGGTCAGGAAGGATCCTTAGTTGCACTCATGGTATATTGTTACTGACTCACCTGCACTATCATCCATACAATAACTGGAAGCTTATCTTGTCCTTGATACTTGGAATTCTCCCTCAACGTCGGCAAGAAATCAACTAATACATCAGGTTTCCTTCGCAAAACCATTGCTACAACTACAAACATTGCTACCTGTGATTATACGTAAATTAAACATCAATGCAGGACAAGGTGATGATCACAGGAAGCTTGCAAAGAAGTTAGGAAGGATAAAAGAAGTTGAGGGCCACCGGCCGCACATACAAAGAAATTGCATACATTATAGACCCAACAACATTCTAATGAAGGTTACATATATAGATAATTTCTCCAATATGAAAATAAATCAATAATATATGATAATGAAACTTTTGTGTCTCTATCAAAAAAGATAAATGAAAGAAATAAGCCTATGGGCAATGAACCAATGAACATTACTGGCATACCAGTTATACATGTAAACAGAAATATCCACCAAAAGCAAAGACAAGCATAAGAAATACTCAACAGCCCACTCAAGTTACCTGTGATTTGGATGATACATGTGGCACACCCTTTTTAGAGCCCTTGGCACCAGCTTGTTGGCTTACTAAGTCAGCAAAAATGCTGTCTAGAGACCATGATAAAAAGGAACCAAATGCCTCAGGAGAACATTTGTTGATCCAGTCAGCCGATGTCTTATAAACAGCTTCAGAAATATAAGAAAGAGGAATCTGTTGAAAAGCATACACATTAATTAGGTCCCCATACATTACAAAGACAAAAAAGAAAAAATGTGATAAACTAACATGCATGAAATATGAATGCTTAGTTTGTTACTCTATTGAAATTACTTTATGATGACATGAACAACATGGATTGGCCCATGATGGAAAAGGAAGAGGGGGGGGGGGGGGAGGAATGAAAAACAAACAAAACAATCTTTGAACAGGAGCTACAATGATAGGCATGAAGCTGATAAAAAAATCCAAAATTTGGAGTAATTAAGGCAAGCTGCTCCATTAATGACGACAAGAATGAGTGTAAAAAGCATTTCATACTCATTTTTAAGAAAACAAAATGACAAGCTTGCACTCAGTCTCTATATGTGATCTACTTAGCTTTCACATGTGTCATGAATTGATATATATATATATATATAGAGAGAGAGAGAGAGAGAGAGAGAGAGAGAGCAAGAAATGAGGCCAATAATATTTTAGTGAATAAGATATGGACCATATGGTATATGGTTTTTTTTTTTTTTTATAAGTAACTGAAATTCATTAAAAATAAAGTGCTGTCCTAGTAGATGGGCTGTATACAAAAGAATAGCAAAGAGAAGCAAAAAGGAACAAAGAGAGAAAAACTTAAAGCTGATAGGTAAGTTATCTAAAAAGTCCATGAACGTGGAGAAATTATAGGGATTAAAAGTCAACTTGTATAAATTCTTGAGAAAGAGAAACTTCAGATATGGCAGGGGAAACTCCTTTCCCTCAAAAGTACAACAATTCTGCTCTTTCCAGATACAACACATGAGGCATGAAGGGGCTGCCATCCAAACTTCCCCACTTCTAAGATTGCCTAGCTTCCCCTCTCAAGAAGCCGACATAGCAGTTCCTGAACTAGCATTACCCAAGTGACACTAAACAGACATAACAGTTTGTCCCACAGCTCCCCAGCAATAGGACAACAAAGAAGAAGAAAATCCATGAACTCCCATTAGACTTACATGTACAACACTAACCCACAACTATAATTGCCCTTTTCTTTCAAATTACCCGTTTTCAATATTTTCCCTAATGCTGCAGTCAAAAAAGCAACTCAGGTGGAGTTCTAAAAGGGGTAACTCTCACGCTTCCAAATCTCAGCACTTATAACCTTTAACTTGAACTGTCAACATCACAATCCCATATTTCTTCAACAACATAGATTTAGTTGCCTTAACTGTCAGTTTATTCCTAACCATAATATAATCAGTATAATATTAAAATAGGTATATATTTTTTACTGCCAATGTAACTTTAAAACTTGCAAGTGACTCACCCACGAAGAATCTTTGAGTTAACCATGACAGTAAATAAAATTAATTGAAAAAACATCTTACATAGAGAATGTGGATTTTTTTTTATAGTACAAATAGGAACCTAAACACTAAAATGAGAAGGATCAAAGCAAGAAATAGGACATATAAAGACACTAGAAATGGTATTAAAGCACATCAGTTATCTTTGTCTACTTCTCAAAGTCGGTTAACTGTTAAACATTAGATTATTGGCCTCACACATCAATTCTTACCTGTGACATATACAGGACAAACCCCTAGCTAAGAAAAAAAATAACCAGTCACCAATGAGCTCTAGCTCAAATCGCACCTCCTCCCTTGTAAGAGCAATGTGGAGTGTGAGGTCATAGGTTCAAGACCTACCAGGTCTGTTTGTAAATATATAAATAAACAGCTCAAATCAAGGCATTCCAAGAACTCCAAAAAGATAAAGAACCAAACTTTGCATGTAAAAACCTAACTTACCGCCCATTTGGTACAGCTTATTTTTTCAGCTTTTTGGAAATGGGATGTTTGCAGAAGCTGTACCTTTGAAAAGGTGAGATTTTACAAAGCTTTATTTTGAAAAGGTACGGTTTCAAAATAGGATACAAAACAACCAGAGTGTCCAGCCCAACAGACAAACTTTTTTAATTGCTTCAGATGTTAGGTGTAAATGCCATGTCATGAAAAACATAGAAAAAGGTAAGCCCACAATTAGAGCAGCTGAGCAATGCAGCTTCATTGGCACCCCGTAATATCATCACCTTTACCATTTTTTTTTATTTTTATAAGTGTAATTGCTTTATTGAAGAAAAAACATTTTATGTTCACAATGATGAACACAAAGGGTCAAGAAAATTTACACAGCAAAGCTAAGAGTCATGGTCCTCGCGGAACTCTAAAACAGAGGTACAATGAGTAAAGGCCCAAACCCCAGACAACTCAAACAGGGTACAAATCAATAATGATTTCAACTTTCGAATGAATCTCTCTACATTCTGAAATGTGCGAGAATTGCACACCTTTACCATCTTATTCACCAATCACCATACCATCTTCCAGATCCCACCATGACACTATCAGACTAGCACAAATTTGCTAAACAACTTGCATTCCAAGTTATGAAATTTATATTAAGCCACAAATTTGTCAAACAATTAACATTCAAAATTTACTAAATTTATATTGAGCCAACCACTTAGTTACCTAACAGAAGTATCTAAATGTTCATCCAAATGTGCTTCCATATCAATTTAAGTTGTGCAAACTATATCATTTTGCAACAAAAGTTAAATCTTTGCCAACCACAATCTATACAATGCCACAATCTATAGATCCATATATGAAATTGCATTTTACTCACATCAGCGAATTTCGCCACGGTGGACTCCCTGAACAGCTTCACCCATGGAAACTGAGCTGCGGTCACAGCCGAAAATGCTCGGCCGAAATAGTCCGCGAATCGCATCAGCTGTATTTCATGCTGTCCCTCATACGATTCCTATCCCCAAAAACAAACAGATCAAACCAAATCCCTCTCTCACTACACATTCACATGCGTAAGGAATAATTAATAATTAAAAAAAAATGTATAAACTTTGAAATTGAAAAGCTCATACTCACCGATATATTGACGAGAAAAGCCGAGAGATCATCGGCGTCGATCTTCGCGGCCGCATCGGAGACCGAAACCTTTGGCTTCTTCGGCTTCTTCGGCTTCACTTTCTTGGCCTCCTCCGCCTTCCCATTCTCCACCACGCGCTCGTTCTCCTCATCGCTGCTATCGTACTCGTTCTTCGATCTGACCGGAGCGTCGAAATCGGCATCCACAGCAACGGCGGATCTCTGCGCCTCGAGAATTTGGAGGCGGCGGATCGCCGATTGCTGCTCCAGAGACCGGAAAACGTTGTCAGCGCCGGGAACAGCTCCGTTGGAAACGATTCTGTTGGAGGCGGAATCGGAAGAATTTGGCTTGGCTTTCCTCTGACGCTTCGCGTACGTGACCTTTTGCCAGCCGTGGTCATTGCCGGTGGTAACTTCGTTGCTATTGGATTCGAAAGCTCCGTGATTGTCTTCCATGGCTGCCTTCGATTTTTTTTTTAATTATAAATATATATATTTTTTGGTGCTTGTTTATTTAGTACTATTTGTTAATATATATATATATATATATATCTCACTAAATTGGGAATTTTTTTTTTTTTTTTTGGGAAATAGGTGGAATCAAAGCGAATTTAAAGGCGTTGACTTACTCATTTTTACCCCTGTTTACGTACGGATTTACAGGACTGCCATGCTTTGGACCGGTTCGTAATCCAAATTATTCCTGTAAATTCAATTCACCACGTGCATTTCCAACTTCGAAACGTTTTGTTTTTTATCTTTTTGTTTGTTTGTTTGTTGAGAAAAACAGAAACTACGAGCTGAACTAGTTTTACATTTCAAAGTTTTTTTTTTTTTTTGGTGAAAGACGATAACATTTAAGAAAAGCTAAACAACAAAAGAAAAGTCAAACATTTCAAAGTTGCGAGTCCAACAACTATTGGAAATTTGGAATAAAAGATACGGCTGCGATTTTTTATTTATTTTTGGGATAGAAAACGATCTATTTATTTATTTATTATTAATGTAAAATTAAAATTATAAATCCTCAATTAGAAGGCTAACGATAGATGATGAGATTTCTTCCATCCATAATATACACATTCTCTGATAAATATATATATATATATATATATATACACATTCTGTAGTAAGTTTGACCCAACAGATTTTAAAAAATAAAAAATAAAAAAAGTTTGACTCAACCACCTTTTTTTTTTTTTTGGCTAGGTAATTATGTAAGATAAAATCCCGAGTTTATAGATACACATGGTACCGGGTACCACCAGGCTACAAGGCCCAGTAGTTGACCCAACCACTTTGCTTAATAATGGGCAAGCATGTATTATATTTATTTATTATTTATCAGCATACACTAAATAAGAAGGGAAATACACATTCAATAGTACAATCTTTTTTGTGATACTTATTTCGGTACATTGTATGTGTTAATGACTAGCAAATATATATATATATATATAAATTGAAGGAATTTTGGTTTTTATAGAACATGGGGGTAGGTAGTTTTATAAACATGGGTAGGTTTTTTTTTTAATTTTATTTTATTTTTTTATCAATTTACGATTTTAACTTCATTTTTATGTTTTAAGAATAGTGATAAGTTAATTAAATTAAGGGTATTTTTGAAATAAAAAAGACGATAACTAACTTTCTAAATCATTTTAATATACAAAGATATATTGTATTTGGTTAAAATCCTAATATCTTAAAACCCATCATAAACCCACATCAAGCTTGAACATGCAAACTCATAGATACTCTCAAGCCCTCATGACAAAGGGAGGTACCACTTTGCAAATAATGGGCGGTGGTAATCTCTTCAAAAAAATTGCCGCCATAATTATTAAGACCTCGCATATTCCCGCCTTGACATTATTTTCTTTGGGTTATTTTGTTTTGGTTTTGTGCTTGACTTTATATATATATATATATATATATATATATTTGTGTGTGTGTGTGTGCCACAAAGGCACTTTGCTTGCTTGGGTGCCTAGGCGAGCACCTGACTTTCCTTTGAATACCATGACTAATTGTTATATGTGCTAGGTGTTTAGTCTAGTTTAGTTTATTAATCAACAAGAATTGTGACATAGGACAAAATGGAGAATTTGTCAATATGTGCTTATGATGGGTTTAAGATTTGTCTTCTCACTCCTCTTTTCCCATTCCCTGTGTCTTTTGTCTATATTATTCACACAAAAAAAAAAATTAAAGATTTTGTGGATCTAGGGTTTAGAATTGTTGGAGAAAGGATTATGGAGTTGTGTTAAGAATTAAAAGATGGTTTGATGTGTTTGATGTAAGAAAGCATGGAGGGTTTATGGGTTTTGAAAGGTAAAAGTTAAGGGCTTGATTTTTTGGTCTGAGGACGAAAAGAAAAAAGACCATACTCATTACACAAAGCTCCCACTTTTGTGGGGTCTGGTGTAGAGGTCATGGTAGATAACTAGACTCATCATCATTGCATAACCTTTTTAGAGTCCCTTTTTTTTTTTTTTTGGGATAGACAACCTTTTATGAGTCCAAAAACTATAGTTACATATACTATTATTTAAGTGATATTTAGATATAAAAAAGTCCATTTAAAATTTTTGCCTTAGGCCTTAAACTATCTTGGGCCGGCCCTAGGGGCAGTTGCCACTTCTCACTCTCTAGCTCTGCCCTTAATGGACATTAAAGATGGTGATGTCTAAGTCATCAAAACCATCAATGATAAGCTTTTTCGTAGTGTAGTTGTGGTCCTCAAGAAACTTATAAATCTATGGTTTGTGCCTTTGTGGCACACACACACACACNGATTGGAAATTGTAACTACAAAAAAAAAAGTACAAATCCTTCTAATAAAAAAAAATTGCAACACTATTGCTTTGTTATTTGCGAGTTAACTAATTACATGGCGGTGACCTTAAGCCACCAAGGCCTTGTATCTCTAAAGGGGTGAGCTGACTGAGCAAGGTGCCACATAATATAGTTATTATATGTAGATAACTTTGTTCATATGTATCTAAGTCACTAAAATATTATTATCAAGTGTTTTTACATGTGTTGCATGAAGAAATTAGGTGGCTTAATTATTTTCAAATAGGCTTAACAAGTTTTAGGGATTTTAACTCTATTAGTTATTCTAACAATAGGTTTTACAACAAGCTTGTGTAAATTAATTAATCTAACAGATATAAGCTTTTTTTAAAAAAAAAGAATTAAGTAATCTAACAACAGATTTTACAACAAGCTTTTTTAAATTAATAATCTAACTATAGGTTCTATAACAAACTTCCAAAAAAAAATCTGTTGATGGGTTTTATAAAAAATTATTCAAAGCCTTTTTCATGGTTTAGGGCGTTTGCCTTGCTTGCTTGGGTGCCTAGGCGAGCACCTGACTTTCCTTTGAATACCATGACTAATTGTTATATGTGCTAGGTGTTTAGTCTAGTTTAGTTTATTAATCAACAAGAATTGTGACATAGGACAAAATGGAGAATTTGTCAATATGTGCTTATGATGGGTTTAAGATTTGTCTTCTCACTCCCTCTTTTCCATCCCTGTGTCTTTTGTCTATATTATTCACACAAAAAAAAAAATTAAAGATTTTGTGGATCTAGGGTTTAGAATTGTTGGAGAAAGGATTATGGAGTTGTGTTAAGAATTAAAAGATGGTTTGATGTGTTTGATGTAAGAAAGCATGGAGGGTTTATGGGTTTTGAAAGGTAAAAGTTAAGGGCTTGATTTTTTGGTCTGAGGACGAAAAGAAAAAAGACCATACTCATTACACAAAGCTCCCACTTTTGTGGGGTCTGGTGTAGAGGTCATGGTAGATAACTAGACTCATCATCATTGCATAACCTTTTTAGAGTCCCTTTTTTTTTTTTTTGGGATAGACAACCTTTTATGAGAAAACCCTTAAATTAAATAAATAAAATATTTAAAATAAAATAAAAAGTTAAAAAAAAAAATAACTACATTTTTTTGTGTGTGGGTCCACAATAGTATCTAGTCATGCTTTTCCTCTTAAAAAATAGGAGGAAATTTGGCATTTAGCATTATTTTAGCAACTATTTAGGTCAAGTTTGTAAAACTATTTTGCAAACTGGTATCTTGAGGCTCTGAAACTCGAGTTCAGTGAAAGAACTCAAGTCTCTAAGCCTTGAGTTCAAAGTTGTAGCGATATGATGTGGAAGAAATAATCTACTTGGAACTCGAGTCTTTTCCTGCAAAAGAAAAATTTGGGTTTGTGTGTGTTAGGTTTGTTCCCACTTTTGCTCCTGCTTCTCCTTCTCTTGCTCCTTCTCCTTTTCCTACCCTGGCTCCTCCTCCTCCTCCTCCTACTCTTTCTCCTTCCTTCTCCTTCTAAGTCTGTACACGCTTTATAGAACTTGAATCTCTAAGACTCGAGCTCCACATGGATAATGTTCCATGTTAGCTATGTGCCAGCACTGGAACTAGAGTCTTAAATGTATGAACTTTGTCATCAAACTCAAGTCTAAAAGACTCAAGAATCTACGAAAAGCGCATTCACCATTGCGCTTATAGTATAGTAAAAAGGGGTTAGTATTTAAATCTACAGAGTTTGATCTGATTAGTGGCAGATATATGTTTCTAACCTTTTTTTTTTTTCTAAGAATAAGACTTAAGTACAGTACTTAAGTGTTGTTTCTTAAGTTCCTCTTTTAAGATTCTACCATGTGAATTTTTTCTCATGGGATGGAAGTGTATTTTCTAGTTAAATAGCCATATGGCTAAATCTTAAGAGGGAAACCTAAGAGCATCCACAGCAATAGAGCTAAAAATTTAGAAATTTAGCTCTACCAAAAGTTATTTTATCTATTTTACCTACACACATGCTGCAGCAGTGGATCTATTTTAACTTTCAACACAATAAAATAATATAAACATCACAATAAAATAATATATCTACTACAATAAAATAATCTATCTCACTATAATAAAAACACCACAAACCGATCCACCAACACGGCCAACCAAGAACAACCGCCCATAACCACCCAACAACAACCACTGCCAACCAAAAACAACTGCCCACAACCACCCAACAACAATTAGCAAGCCAAGAACAACCACCCACAACCACTGCCAAAAATCAAAATTAGCCAAAAACTACCACACAAATCACCACCATCAACATAATTTCCCAGCCACCACCACCATCAAAAACCCAACCCACTCCACTGCCCATCAAAACCCACTGAAAAACACACTGAAATCCACTGAAAGCCATTGTGAAACAAACTGAAACCCACTGCAAAACCTAACCCAACCCACCGCCACCAGCCACCACCACCCACACCCACTGCCACAGCCACCAATACCCATTGCCAAACCCACCGATACCCAACCCACAAACCCAAAATCAAATCACAAACTCAAACCCACTTTGAAATCAAACACAAATCCAAACTAAAATCCCTTCTTTTCATAAAACTCAAAGAAACGCACGAAATCCAGCCACAGCTACGAAATTCGCGGCACTCTTAAGTTCAATGAAGTCGGTGTCGGTGGAGCTTGGATTGATGATGAAGCTTAGGTCGGCAATGAAGCTTGGATCGGCAGTGAGATGGAGGACTAGGCTTGTCGGCGTTGGGTGAGTGATGAGATGGAGGACTGGGCGAGATGGGTCGGCGGTGTGGGACGGCAACGTAGGTGATGACGATGAAGATCGGTGATGATGAAGATCCAAAATAGATCGACGAAGCAGAGAGTAAATGAGGGAGAGAAAAAAAAATGAGAAGGAAAGAGGAAGAAAGAAGAGAAGCCGGAGATAGAGAGAGAAAAAGAAAGAAAGAGAAAATATTTTGTAATGGAAAAGGAGAGAGAAATTCAATAAAATAATATTTTTTTTTTAGCTCTCATGGATAGTGCACATCTATCTATAGATGTGTACTGTAGCAATGGAGCTAAAAGTTATAGATTTAGCTTCACTGCTATAAGTATGATTTTGGAGTTTTAGGAGTTAAAATATAGTAATATAACAATATAGCATCGCTGCTGTGAGTGCTCTAAGGAACAACACTTAAGGTACTGTATCTAAGTTTTGTCCTTTTTCTAATACCCTAATTTCCAATTTTTATTACTTTCTAATTTTAGATTTATTTACATTGTTAGGGAAATGTAATTTGAATCCAAAGTTATGGAGTCCCTCATCAGATAAGACTATTATAGTCTCTTGTGATGTAGCTATGAAATCTCATCTAAAGGACATGGATGCCACAACCTTTGTGACGAGAGACAAACAATCTATTCCATTGCTTGTTGGAGTGTGCTAGGGATACAAATTCAAGAGACATCAAAACACTCCATTGGAGGGAGAGTCATTGAGGCTTTGGACCACTTATCTAGTTCATAGAAAATCCATTAGGAGGAATATGTATGTTGTCAAATGAAACAATAATGGAAGTTAAAGATTTTAATAGTCATATTATTGCAGTGAAGATCTTTGAAGACTTTTGTAATTAGGTTTTGGTTGGTATCTATAGGCCTCCATACCAAGTTAAAAGTAGGAGAAATTAGGAGCTTTATTACAAGTGATAGAGGACCTATGGGTGTGCTTAGGTGACTTTAATTTGTGCAGAGAGAGAGAGAGAGGGACACACCACACCTTTTTTGTGTCTATAAATATAAAGGAATGGCATGAGGCATAAAAGCCAAGGTCAAGGAAATCATGGGGCTAAAAGAAACAAAGTTATTAGGGTTGGGAGAATCTTGTTGTAGGAGGGATGGCACTGGCTTTAAACAGATATTTTAAATAAATTTATGTGGTTGTATTCTAGGCAACTAGGCCTTCAAAGCTAATATTTTGTATCTGTACTATTGTTGTTGAATAATCATGGAGCTGGATGTGGTAGGAAATATCTATTTCTATTCCTTTGGTTAGTTTAGTCCCTGGTTTTTGTTCTCTCGGTTACTATACAATCCTTTCTTTATGACAATTGAAACCAAGTCTCCCTACTTACTCTTTAGAAATAATGGCTCTCTAGAGCATCATTTTGTAAGTCTTTCATTTATCTTGTAGTATCTAGTAAAAAGATTACAACTTATATAATGTTTAGTGTGCTTAATTTTCTTACATTTATCTTATTTCTTATATATATATATATATATCTTGTTGCAGGACAAGGATGTGGTAATAGAATTCATGGGTTTGCTCTCTGTATTCTGTTGGGCTTGCCATGGCCTTGGCTCTGTTACAATTTTTTTTTTTTTCAAATTTTAGTTCAAATTTTTTTTGGGCTTTTTTTTTTTGCTTCAAAGTAGAACAAATAAATTTTTTATTTTTATTTGAGGGTATTCCTAAATTTGTGATTAAGGGTGTTCCTAATACAGATCAAATATAAAAAATTTTAATTATTATATATAATTTTTTTTTCCAGGTCAGGGTGTTCCAAGAACACCTTGACCGTCACGTGGCGTCACCACTGGATGTCAACCTTTTTTTGGAATAACCTTCAATGGCTACTTTACGAGTATAACTGAAATTAGGGTAGGAAGTGGGCACAATTGGGGTTTTTACCTCTTTTTCTTTTTCTTTCTTTTTTTCCTTTTTTTTTGAAAATGACAATTTATTAAATGTGTTGGTGTTTAGAAAATAAGAAAAATTGAAAGTTGGGTATTAGAAATTAAAAAGGATTAGAAACATACATTTGCCACCAATCAGATCAAACTCTCCAGATTTAAATACTGACCCTTTTGTAAACCAAAATCGGGAATCCATAAAAAGGGCAATGGCCATTGCAACCACATCTTTGGCCTGCAACAATCGGGAATTCAAGAATGTGGTAGAGGCAACTAATCTGTTTTGAGTCATGGGCAACCCTATTCACCGAAACCACGAACTACTCCAAACCAAATATTGTTTAGTCTCACTACCTCTTTTTGAACCTACTTAAGAAACTCCAATTTAGATCAGAAGTTACATATTTCTCTCTATACCTAGAATTTGATATCCCCGCAGCGTGACCAAATCCGTCTCCACATGCAACTTAGTCATGGATTTTCTTTGAGCCAAATAAGTGGTCTAAAGCCTTAATGACTCTCTCTCTCTCTAATTGAGTGTTACAAGGGAATAGACTGCTTCTTCCTTGCTATAAAGGCTATGGCAGCCATCTCCTTTGGATGAGATTTTATCCTCATCACAAGCCACTATAACACTCTTATCTACTAAGGGAATCCATAACCTTGGATGAAACTTCATCTCTTAACAATGTAAATAAACTTAGAAAATTGGAAACTAGGTATTAGAAAATAAAAAAGATTAGAACATACCTCTACTGCCACTATCACATCAAACTCTCTAGATTTAAATATACCTTTTTGTAAACCAAAATCGAGAATACAGAAAAAGGCAATGGCCATTGCAACCACATCCTTGTCCTGCAACAAGATATATATATATATATATATAAGAAATAAGATAAATGTAAGAAAATTAAGCACACTAAACATTATAATAAGTTGTAATCTTTTTACTAGATACTACAAGATAAATGAAAGAGCTTACAAAATGATGCTCATAGAGAGCCATTATTTCTCAAGAGTAGAGGGAGACTTTGGTTTCAATTGTCTATAAAGAAATGATTGTATAGTAATAGAGAGAACAAAAACCAAGAACCAAACTGACCAAAGAATAGAAATAGATATTTCCTCCACATCCAGCTCCATAATTATTCAACAACAATGTACAGATACAAAATGTTAGCTTTGAAGGCCTAGTTGCCTAGAATACAACCAAAGAAATTTGTTTAAAATATCTATTTAAAGCCAATGCCATCCCCCTACAACAAGAGTCTTCCAACCCAATAACTTTGTTTCTTTTAGCCCCATGATATCCTTGCCCTTGGCTTCTATGCCTTATACCATTCCTTTATATTTATAGACACAAAAGAGGTGTGGTGTGTCCCACTCTCTCTCTCTCTACACAAATTAAAGTCACCTAAGCACACCTACAAGTCCTCTATCATTGTAATAAAGCTCCTAATTCCTCCTAATCTTAATTGGGTATGGAGGCCATAGAACCAACCAAAACCCAATTACAAAAGTCCTCAAGATCTTCACTGCAATAATATGACTATTAAAATCTTTAACTTCCACTATTGCTTCATTTCACACACATACATATTCCTCCTAATGGATTTTCTATGAACCAGATAAGTGGTCCAAAGCCTCAATGACTCTCCCTCTAATAGAGTGTTTTGATCTCTCTTAAATTTGTATCCCTAGCACACTCCAGCAAGCAATGGAATAAACTGCTTATCTCTTGTCACAAAGGTTGTGGCACCCATGTCCTTTGGATGAGATTTCATAACTGCATCACAAGAGACTCTAATACTTTTATCTGATGAGGGACTCCATAGCTTTGGATGCAAATTGTATTTCCTTGACAATGTAAATAAATCTAAAATTAGAAAGCAAGAAAATTTGGAAATTAGGGTATTAGAAAAAGGACAAAACTTAGATACAGTACCTTAAGTGTTGTTCCTTAGAGCACTCACAGCAGCGATGCTATATTGTTATATTACTATATTTTAACTCCTAAAACTCCAAAATCATACTTATAGCAGTGAAGCTAAATCTATAACTTTTAGCTCCATTGCTACAGTACACATCTATAGATAGATGTGCACTATCCATGAGAGCTAAAAAAAAAATATTATTTTATTGAATTTCTCTCTCCTTTTCCATTACAAATATTTTTCTCTTTCTTTCTTTTTCTCTCTCTATCTCCGGCTTCTCTTCTTTCTTCCTCTTTCCTTCTCATTTTTTTTCTCTCCCTCATTTACTCTCTGCTTCGTCGATCTATTTTGGATCTTCATCATCACCGATCTTCATCGTCATCACCTACGTTGCCGTCCCACACCGCCGACCCATCTCGCCCAGTCCTCCATCTCATCACTCACCCAACGCCGACAAGCCTAGTCCTCCATCTCACTGCCGATCCAAGCTTCATTGCCGACCTAAGCTTCATCATCAATCCAAGCTCCACCGACACCGACTTCATTGAACTTAAGAGTGCCGCGAATTTCGTAGCTGTGGCTGGATTTCGTGCGTTTCTTTGAGTTTTATGAAAAGAAGGGATTTTAGTTTGGATTTGTGTTTGATTTCAAAGTGGGTTTGAGTTTGTGATTTGATTTTGGGTTTGTGGGTTGGGTATCGGTGGGTTTGGCAATGGGTATTGGTGGCTGTGGCAGTGGGTGTGGGTGGTGGTGGCTGGTGGCGGTGGGTTGGGTTAGGTTTTGCAGTGGGTTTCAGTTTGTTTCACAATGGCTTTCAGTGGATTTCAGTGTGTTTTTCAGTGGGTTTTGATGGGCAGTGGAGTGGGTTGGGTTTTTGATGGTGGTGGTGGCTGGGAAATTATGTTGATGGTGGTGATTTGTGTGGTAGTTTTTGGCTAATTTTGATTTTTGGCAGTGGTTGTGGGTGGTTGTTCTTGGCTTGCTAATTGTTGTTGGGTGGTTGTGGGCAGTTGTTTTTGGTTGGCAGTGGTTGTTGTTGGGTGGTTATGGGCGGTTGTTCTTGGTTGGCCGTGTTGGTGGATCGGTTTGTGGTGTTTTTATTATAGTGAGATAGATTATTTTATTGTAGTAGATATATATTTTTATTGTGATGTTTATATTATTTTATTGTGTTGAAAGTTAAAATAGATCCACTGCTGCAGCATGTGTGTAGGTAAAATAGATAAAATAACTTTTGGTAGAGCTAAATTTCTAAATTTTTAGCTCTATTGCTGTGGATGCTCTTAGGTTTCCCTCTTAAGATTTAGCCATATGGCTATTTAACTAGAAAATACACTTCCATCCCATGAGAAAAAATTCACATGGTAGAATCTTAAAAGA
Organism: Quercus suber; assembly: GCF_002906115.3. Taxonomy (NCBI): domain Eukaryota; kingdom Viridiplantae; phylum Streptophyta; class Magnoliopsida; order Fagales; family Fagaceae; genus Quercus; species Quercus suber. The sequence continues at coordinate 583,926 of NW_027069710.1, forward strand.
GGAACTTAAGAAACAACACTTAAGTACTGTACTTAAGTCTTATTCTTAGAAAAAAAGGTTAGAAACATAATCTCCAACTAATCAATCAAATCTGTAGATTTAAATACTGACCCCTTTTTACTATTGGCAATGGAATGCGCTTTTCGTAGATTCTTGAGTCTTTTAGACTAGTTTGATGACAAATTCATACATTTAAACTCTAGTTCCAGTGCTGGCACAACTAACATGGAACATTATCCATGTGGACTGAGTCTTAGAGATTCAAGTTCATAAAGGTGTACAACTTAGAAGGAGAAGGAAGGAGAAGAGTAGGAGGAGGAGGAAAGCAGGGTAGGAAAAAGAAGGAGCAAGAAAGAAGCAGAGCAAGAACAAACCCAAAATTTTCTTCAGTAAGAAAAACTCGAGTTCCAGTAATTTTTCTTCCACATCATATCCACAACTTTGAACTCAACTTAAGACTGAGTTCTTTCACTGAACTCGAGTTTAGACCTCAAGATACCAGTTTGCAAAATAGTTTTACAAACTTGGCAACTAACTAAATAGTTGCTAAAATAATGCTAAATGCCAAATTTCCTCCTATTTTTTAAGAGGAAAAGCATACTAGATACTATGTGGACCCACACACAAAAAATGATTATTCTTCTTTTTTTTAACTTTTTTTATTATTTTAAATATTTATTTATTTAATTTAAGGGTTTTGATTGGAATTGTAACTACAAAAAAAAAGTACAAATCCTTCTAAAAATAAATAAATAAATAAATCACTACACTACCATTGCTTTGTTATTTGCAGTTAACTAATTGTAAGGCGGTGACCTTAAGCCACCAAGCCTTGTATCTCAGGGGTGAAGTGATGATTAAAGCAAGACACCAAATAATATAGTTTTTTTTTTTTTTGCACACATAATATAGTTATTATTATATGTAGATAACTTTGTTCATATGTATCTAATCACTAAAATTTATTATCAAGTGTTTTACATGTGTTGCATGAAGAAATTAGGTGGCTTAATTATTTTCAAATAGGCTTAACAAGTTTTAGGGATTTTAACTTATTATTATTCTAACAATAGGTTTTACAACAAGCTTGTGTAAATTAATTAATCTAACAATATAAGCTTTTTTAAATTAAGTAATTAACAACAGATTTTACAACAAGCTTTTTTAAATTAATAACTAACTATAGGTTCTAAACAAACTTCCAAAAAAATTGTTGATGGGTTTTATAAAAAATTAAATTAAAGCCTTTTTCATGGTTTAGGGCTTTCGCCTTGGAGAATTTGTCCATATGTGCTTATGATGGATTTAAGATTTGTCTTCTCACTCCCTCTTTTCCATTCCCTTGTCTTTTGTCTATATTATCTCAAAAAAAAAAAAAATTTAAAAGATTTTGTGGATCAGGGTTTAGAATTGTTGAGAAAGGATTATGGAGTTGTTTAAGAATTAAAAGATGGTTTGATGTGCTATTTGATGTAAGAAAGATGGAGGGTTTATGGGTTTTGAAAGGTAAAAGTTAAGGGCTTGATTTTTTGGGTTGAGGACGAAAAGAAAAAAGACCATACTCTTCACAAAGCTCCCACTTTTGTGGGGTCTGGTGTAGAGGTCATGGTAGATAACTAGACTCTTGGATTATTTAATCCAGTTAAGGATCACTTGTTTAAGATAAGCCAATCTGTTCACTCATCATCACTGCATAACCTTTTTAGAGTCCCTTTTTTTTTTTTTTTGGGATAGACAACTTTTATGAGTCCAAAACTCATAGTTACCTATA